>NW_003805441.1:330515-408613 GCF_000255335.2 Galendromus occidentalis
ATCATCCAAAGACATGTCGGGTTTCTCATCCAATGCACGGATTATACCAAGCGTATCGCTTGGTACGACGGGTCCGAAAGTGATAGCAGTAGAATGAAGATCTTGAATTGAGTGAGGGATAATGTGGAAAATTCGAACTTGTCGCCCTTGAGATTAGCCGAATCCACCATCTCGTCGCCAGATAAGCCTGGGGGCAATCGATCGCCCAGCAACGTATCGTGTCGACGACGGAAGAGTGAGAGACGAGACGTGAACATCTTCTCTAAGAGGACTACCAGCTCTTTGTACGGGAACGCCTCCGGAGTACGTGGAGTTGTTCGAGCGCAGAGCCTGCTGTACTCGTCTTGACCTAGTGCTCGTAGATTCACCTGACATCTTTCGGTGTCCGATTCGCAGTGTGACTCTAGCAGATTCTCGTTGCGGCGATACCATTGTTCGAAGGTAACGTCTTTGGAGGGTTCATGCGTGAACTTCCCCGTGAGAGTCAAGACGTGTGTCAGGACAGCGGACCTGCTTGTAGGCTCACCCTCGGTAGACTGACTTTCTCTTCCTCTTCTGTTAATCTCCGTTAAGAGTTGAAGAGCCTGGATTATCTGTCGTAACACATCCGCTTGATCGTCAGGCATCCTTTGAGAACTGTCGGCTGCGCCAATGTTGAGTTCGGGAATCGTCTAGAATGCTGACTCGGTATAGCGAAGAGACACTACGACTGTGCTAAGCGACGGCTCGGGGAGAAAGATCCCCGTGGCAAAAATGGCCGCCTTTTTATTGAGACAGACTTCTGCCGCGGCGCAGAAATAACGAAGTCGGCACTCAACAGACCTCAGGGTATTGACTGATAAAGCTCGAGAAGGGAGGGCTCGCTGAAAAAATTCTTCCGGGAGCAATGTGAATCTCAGAACCGAATAATCCGAAACCTCCATCGCGAGTTGGTGCAGGACTCTCGGAGCTCATCGGAACGAGGAGACTAAGATAGACCCGATCTTCGGACTCAAGAGAGGAATAATCCACGGAATGGCTCCGAAGGAGCTTTGCATGCAGAAAACTTTATTTTGAAGTGGCTGTCTGCCGTCTCGTCCAATTCTCTGGGATTCCGGCCGAAGCAGTGATTGCGACGTCAGAAACAGCAACAACAACGAATCTTGATTTCCGATAGTCTTCAGTTTCGCTTCTTCAGGTTCGCGCATGGATTATCTGTACGCGGCAGCGGAGACCCATGCTTTTGTATAGGGATCGAAGATTCTTGGGGGGAGGGGCCCTGGCCCGCCTGGATCCGCCACTGCGGAACTACACACCTTGATTGCATCGGTTCGCCCCGCTTTCACAGAGAACAAAATTTTACGAAGTCACAAACGTTTATTCGTATCTTCGTATGTACAAGTGAGTTCTCATGAGAGTGGTCAGCTATTCTCTCCATCCATCCTCTCAGAGCGCCCGACTCCTAAACCCAGCAGGTGTCGATCCTATCCCCATATTCGATCTCTCAGCGGCTTGCTCAGCGGGATGTATCCCGATTGAGGACGGGAGCGAAGTCGGAGGATTCCTCATAACCGACTCCGATTTTGCGTAGCTGTTTCCAGTACCCGATTAATTGGTTACCTTTCGCCGTTTCGATCACGTATGTCCGCGAGTTCACAGCTCGAACCATCGTTCCCGAAGCCCAGGTTTTGCTGAAGTTGATGGGCTCGATTCTCACTCTGTCATTTTCTGGCAATGGGGATAGCTCCCTCGCTCTCCTGTCATGGAACAGCTTCTGTTCTTCCCGACGCCTTGCGATTCCCTGTTCGACCTGCATAGGGACCAACAACTTCAGATATGCTTCTCGGCTTGGCATCAGTGTTCCTGTCTTTCGGCATAAGAATTTCTGTGATGGAGAGTATCCCTCCCGTTGCGGGCTGTTACGCCACTCCAGCAAAGCCAATCGAAGACCTTCTATCGACGATTTTGATTCCTTGATCATTCGCTTGGCAATCTTGACTGCCGACTCCGCTTTACCATTGGCCGAGTGAAAATGAGGTGCGCTGGTGTCGTGCCTGATTTTCCAGTCCGAATAAAACTCCCGGATCTCCGCCGACAAATATCGCGGATCACTATCCGTTCGATACTGTCTTGGTCGACCATATGCTTTGAAGAGCGACTGGGTTATCCCAATTTTTTCGATGCGGTCGGCGACGTTCCCATGTATGTGACATCAAACGAGTCGATGAAACCGTCGACCGTCACCAAGTAGCAGTGAACCTCCCTTACTAGGGGGTCCTGATGCACTATGTCCCAGGGGTGTTCCGGTATTTCTCCACTGATCAAAGGTTACCAATTGAAGTACAGCGCATGTCTGGCAAGCTCCGCAAGACCCCGCCACATTTCGCAGATCGTTGCGGATTTTTTTGGCCAAAATATCGTACCACGGGCACGACGCAACATGGCCTCCGTCGCAAGATGAGTACGATGACATTTTTTCAGCATCTCTGCGCGTAGCATCTGCGGTATGTAGCACGAGGGTCCCTTGAAGACCAGGCCATCCTCCACGTGAAGTTCGTCCATAACTGTCTTGGAGGGGCTAAGATCCGGATCTCGCCTTGGCGATCTACTCTTGATCGCCTCCATCAATTTCTGAGCAACTCGGTCATTCTGAGTGTGCTCTTTGATTTGGTCGAGAACACGGTCTGAAATCTTAGAGTCCAAGTATGTTTTGATACCCTGGAGATCTATGCGGAAAGCTAGCTCCCGACGATTTTCCGGCCCGTCGCCCAATGGAGCTCTTGATAAGGTGTCAGCCACGAAATTCCTGGTACCTGGGATGTATTCGACCCGGAGAGGGTATCTCTGTAACGTGAGTCGCATCCTTTGTAATATATTCGGACAGCCATCAAGAGTCTTCTCGAAGATCCTCACCAGCGGTTTGTGATCTGTCCGGATCGTAATATTCGGTTTCCCGTAAATCAAATGATCGAACTTGAGACACGCTGATACAATGGCCAGACACTTTCTCAATGGCTGCATATCCCTGTTCGGTAGGGCTCAGGGCATGAGAATGGAAAGCGACCGGCCTCCCTCCCTGCAGTAAAACCGCGCGGATCCCTTTTTCTGAAGCATCGGTTTTAATTATCACTTCTCGTTGTGCATCGAAGAAGGCCAGTACCGGCGCGCTGCTCAGCATTTCCTTGATCTTGGTGAATGACTTCTGTTGAATTCCCAACCAATTAAACTCAGAGTTATTCCTTATAATTTCTCGAAATGGAGCCGTGAGTTCTGCTAGATTCGGGATGAACGGGAGAATGTAATTCACCATCCCCTAGAATCCTATGACGGCTTTGCGATCTCCCGGCGGTGGTAATTCTTGTATCGCTTTAATCTTCGCCGGATCCACTCTCACACCTTCACTCGACACGACATGCCCCATGTACGAGACCTCTCTCCTGCATAGCTGCAGTTTGTGCTCGTTGAATGGCAAGCCCACCTGCTTCGCTCTCTCGAAAACCGCTCTCAGATTCATGTCATGATTTCTGAGTGCCGCTTCATCGTTTGATCCGACTCCATAGACCACGGTATCATCGGCCACCACTATGACACCTCGGAGTTACTCATACGCTTGAATCTGTCGAAACTAGTACTCTTCCGGCGCCGAGCTGACGCCCTGTGGTACCCGCAGATACTTGTATCGACCGACCGGGATCCAGAACGTCGCAAGATCGGTTGACGCCCCGTCCAACTTTATCTGGTAGAACCCATCCTTCGCATCTAGGATTTTGAAAAATCTCGCTCCGCTCAGGAGCGGTAGATGCTCCTCTAGAGTCGGCATTGGATACCGTGGACGAATGATCGCTTCGTTCAAATCCGTCGCATCGAGGGTGATTCTGATGGAACCGTCCGACTTCGGCACCGCCACCAGATTTGAAACCCAATCCGTCGGATGCGTCACACGCGTGATGACTTTCTTCTCTTCTAGTTTTCGGATCGTCTTGCATAACTCGTGTGTGGTGGAAATCGGCGTTCTCCGGTGAGGCTGTTGCCTCGGCTCCACCTTATCAATGAGGGTCAATTTGACAGGTTTTTCTAATTTCTCGAGGGCTTGGAACAATCCTCTACATTCCTCCACGATCGATCTTCCTGGCGAAGTGTCCACTCGGTGTGTTCGCTCTATACCCAGATTGAATTTCACAGCGCCCGTTTCTTCGGCCCAGGAACCCGACAGCAAAGTATCTAGTTCCTTATCGAACACAAGGAACGGGAGCGCATACTGTTTGCTCCCGAACCCTTATTCGACCTGGCAGCTGCCTTTGGACGTTGCCGTGGTGCTGTCTTACATGCGAACCTGTGTGGGCTCCTTCTCATCGAGCCCACTGACCGATGTTCTCTTGCTTAAGTTATCGTAGGTAGTCATGCTCACACACAGTGCCGGATTTCCACGTAGGCTCGTAAGGCTATAGCCTTAGGCGACAACTTTCGGTGGGCGGCAAATCTCGGTATACGGCGAATTTCGGTAGGCGGCGAATTCCGGTGGACGGAATTTCTGGAGGCCCCGCGCGTCGACCTCGCCGCCGTTCGGGTTTCGGGCATGATCATGACCTGAAACTCTCGCACATCCCCCGAGTACTTTCCCTTAATGAATTTCCTCCCTCCTCAACAGGCGCGTCCATACGATTTTTTCGAGAGGGGGGCAACTCGATTCTTGTGGGGGGCAGGGGTGTCAAAACGGCCATGGCCCCTGTCCCCCCTCATGGACGCTACGGCTCCTCGCTCAGGTCAGGGGAGGCGGCATTTCCGGGGTAGCCTTGCGGCGGCAAAATCCTAAATGCGGCACTGCTCATACAGTTGACCTTTGAACCAGTGTCAATTTGCGCTCTTAGCCGTCCCTGCTTGCTTAGATGTAGGTCCACGAGAATTTTTCTCTTCGAGTCCTTTCTGTCTTTCACCGGAGAATGCAGAGCCGAGGTCTTCCTCACTGCTCACTCCCTGATCGCCTGTCAGTTGCTTGGCGTGTTCCTCCTTGAAGCATCGACTCTCGAAATGTTCTCGCGGCGAGCATTTTTGACACCTGTGGCTCCACGACGGGCACTGTCTCGGTGGGTACGTTGTGCCACAGAATCGGCACGTCGAAGTTGCTGTAGTTCATACTTGCGAGGTTTCACGAGCCGCACCAATCGGTCGAAGAAGTCTTCGATCGTTGCAGCAGAGCTTTGCACCGTCTTGTGGATGACATACCGTCGATGTAAGACGTTTTCATGTCTCACGAAACGCTTTTCTAACACCTTCAAAATCGCCGATACGGTATAGCATGGTTGTACGCCCTTAGGACCTGCTGCGTCATCCACAAGCGTCGTCGTGAAACCGTTTCTCAGCAGCTCTCGATTCGCGTGACCGGATGCATGCCGGAATCTTGCCAACTGATGAGCTGGGAGTGCTTTGTATACTTTCTCCAACATTGCCACATTCTCGAAGCATTTTCGGAAGGTTCTCTACCGTGCCCAATTGTCTTCGCTATGGGCGATTTCCATCGCCTGAATCTTGAGGCCACTCTTCGTTGCCATCGTTGGCTCTTCCTCTCTTCCGATTGCACTGCTTTTCCCGTTGACTGTCGATTGCGCCATATTCGAGTCGCTACACTGTTCTAGTAGGATGCGAAGGGGAACGAACCGTCATCGGTTGATAACCAGAATACGATGTCATGTGGTTTTTTTCCGATCACTGATTTTATGTTTTACGGAGATGAAAGAGTGTTCTCGCATTCATGTGCTTTCGTAGGGGAAATTCAACGATGAAGAACTCAACCGGGGAAATATCTTCAGTCTCTCTCTGTTTCTCTGTTCGGTGCATTTAAAGATTTTGGAAGCATCCAAAATTTCCACGGTTTTCAGTAAGCCCGGAGATATCGTGATTCGTCATCCTTTTGGCCCGTAGTATCTTCATTCGAGAGACGATTTAAGCTCTGGGGCGCACGACTCACGACACATTCGAGCGTAGGGGGATACTCATGTATCTACATACATGCGGAGGAACTAATTCGCGTGCGGAAGTAGCTTCAGAGTCAGATTCAAAGATGCGCACGTCGCGAGTCGTGAATTCCGATGGACGGAGTCGCGTGCACCGGATGAGAATCTCATCACGATAATGGATCCCGAGAGCAAGGCAGTCAGACCGAAATAAGGGGAATCAGCTTCGACGTGACTTTACGAAAAGTTCCTTTTGAGGATACGAGCGCGGGGAGTAGCAGCATTTGATGGAAACAGTCGAACGAGCTGATCAGGGCCAGGATTTTGAGCGTAGCGACCCACACGTATTTGGGGGTTTCGGCAGTGAATATCATGTATAAAGAGTAAAAAGTAAAGACATATAGCTCCACGAGCAGAAGCAAGAGGCAACGGAACGCTGCGCGCGCCTTCTTGTCTGGGTCTGTGTCGGGCTCATAGAGGAAAACATTTGGCGTGGTCAAGAAATCAATGGACCAGATGATTCTGACAAGAAAGGGACTGATGAATACGGCACTATGGCAATCCAGTCCGAGCCAAATGCAGCAGCCTACGGCTCCGACTCCAACAGAAATGATCGAGAAGGGAAACCACAATTGGTACGATTTATGAACACAGCAAAAAGCCCATATGAATCGAATCAAAGCAGTGATCGAAATTGTGAGGATGGCGAACTGCATGTTATTCATGAGTCCTTCCTGGTGATGATCGCCGATTCTAGACTTCAAATCTGGATATTTCGCTGCAATTCGCTTCAAGTTGCGTAGCATGATCTTCTCGTCGCTCTCGTCCACATTTGGGCTCGCAAGGAGTTTGCATCGAGAAGCGACGATCGCCGTACCGTTCTCATTGAATTCTATGTCCCGAACGAATTCGGAGAAAGGATCTGAGCTTAGCATCTGCGTCAAGGCTCTGATGTGATTGTCTCTATTCGATGAATTGGGAGGCGCGATATCGGCGATGTCCCCCGTTTTGAGCAGACGGGGAATTTCTCGGAACCAACAATTCGTCGATACCCCAGAGCTGTTGAGGGTTGTGCTCTCGAACTCGTCGAGCATCGCCATGAGACGCTCCCGTGTTTCAGCATTCCAATAGTCGATGCTTCCGTGGATGTAGAGTGAAACTCGGTAGCTCGCGAACGTGTCCTGTATCCACCGCTGCCGAAGACCTTCTGTCTCGAGCGGATTGTCGGAATCTCCGATAGACCTGGGAAACAGAAAACGTCAGATTGCAAAGCGAAAACATGCTTAGTTCTGAAGCCAGTTAGTCCCCGCAACGTTTAGGTACATATTATATGCATCTATGTCTCTTCGCTCCCAAGCCAAGAGAGTGAGCTTTAGTCGTGGGGAAATTCAGCTCACCGATCTGGATCTTCTCTGAACTGTACGCATCCCGAGATACCGACCAGTAAGTAGACATAATAAGCAAATATCACAGTAGCTCTCAGCGAAGATCTTCGCAGCAGAGATTCCCAAAATGGACGAAAGAGCTTCATCATCCAAGGCTCACAGAAGTCCAAGTGTAGTTCTGTTCGATGGTGTTCTTCTCTTCCTTTTGCTCGTGTTTTTCTTGTCCATGTTCTGCGGCATCTTCTTCTTCTCCGTGTCGTTTCGCATCATCCTCTCCATGCTCTCCCGATGCTTCTTGTCCGTGTTCTGCCGCTCTCTCTCTCGGGTTTTCCGGATTCGCTGGGACGTCCTCTGCCCGGAAGAGATCGAGTCGCTTGTCATGATCCTTGAGAGATACGGAGGCACCGAAGAAAGCCAAGTTCAAGAGAGCCGAAAGTACAAGTCCCGCCGCCAAGGTATAGCAGTAGATACTCCACACAGGAAAAGACGCGATCCCTGCAAATCGCAGAAATCAGTCAGATATTCATCGTCATGGACTGCGTTTTCAGATGGAGTCGACGGCGGCATCCGGAGCCATATCGGGCACTTCCATTTGGTTTACCAGGCATCAACCCGAGGAATATCGTAATGCTTGCTACAATCGCGATGCCGCACAGGTATCGAGTCAGCCGTCCGATCGTCATCTCGGTCGAGTCCAAGTCCACTTCACCATCATAGACAATTACGAGCTTCGCTGCAGAATCCACCACTGTAATTGGAAGTTTGATATTTTCGCATGAGTCGAAGAAGAATGAATCATTGCCGAACCGCTCGAGAAAGAGACTCGTTCGAAATCGATGCAGAGGCTCCGAGGCCGGGCTCAACAGAAAGGCAACGCTGGCTTCGCGGGCTTATTTTTTGTTCATGACGCCAGAATCCAGGCGGCTGGCGGGGTTCAGCCAGCGGCGTAGCTAGGGTTGATGGCGCCCGGGGCGGAAGTCACCTCTTTCTAACAGCTCAATCCCAATCGGCGCCCCGGCGCCCCTCTACAAAAATTTAAACCCCGGAAAATGCTGTTTTTTTGGTTGTCAAAGCCCGAAATGGCGCCCCCAGATCGGTGGGGCCCGGGGCGGACCGCCCCCGCGCCCCCCCCCCCCCCTAGATACGCCACTGGGTTCAGCTTGCGGGAAATCAACCGGGACGCCCTCGCCGTTTCGGGTCCGAATCCCACGCTCCCGGTAGCACGGAGACGGATGACAGAACTTGACGGAATAACGAGAGAATCAGGTTTTCCCGGGAGAGATTATCTCTGATCTTAGCGAGCGTCCTGGGAATCACTCACCCGCTCAAAGGGGATCATAATATGCGTTCAGATCAGAGAAATGTTCTTCCATTACCCCTCCAACTAATGTCATCCGACTCACAAGGGACGTACCAGAACTGCCCCCTCGCGATTTCGGCGGGATAGTGCGGGATTCGAAGGTCGACTCGAGTCTAGAAAAACGCCTTATGTCCTTGCGGCAGGTGGGCCTTTTTGACCGAATAAGTCGACCACCTTCATTCTGGGTTTTCTGTTGAAAATAGCCTATTTCCCATAGATTTTCTCTGTAAGCTGCCTCAAAACTCAAACCGCTGTCATAGGAGCTGTATGAATGAGCTCGCTCAGAAGTGTGAACTAGAGCCGCGACCTAGGCTTCTCGACAAATCTTACGTCAAACGCTTCAGAGAGTTCAAAGAGCAGATGGGAGCTCAACGAGGACGCTTCCTCGAGGTGTCGAAACACTGCAAGGAGATGTTCGACTCCGCACGGGCGAATGGGTGCATCGTTCACGACCGCACAATTAGGATGTGGGCTTTGCAAAAAGCCAGGGATCTCAGATTGACCCTATTCACAGCCTCCCATAGTTGGATAGCAAGATGGAAAGCTACCAATCGAGTCCCAACGCGGAAGATCGTCAAGTTCATCACCTACAAGCATCAGAGAGAGCGGAAAGAGATCGAAAACGAGGCACTGGCTCTCATCTTGGTTCACGTCGATGAGATAAACGGGAAATACGATCCGGATGAGATATTCAATACGGATCAGTCTGGCTTTAGACGACGGAAGCACTTCGCCAAGAGACTCACTGAACATTGCCTTCTCTTCAACTTCAGAATCGACCAGAGGCATGACATCCTACGGTTGCATTCGTTAATATTCAATCAGTTCCAGCACCCGGCCTTCCGGCCAATGTGGCTGTGCGGTTGGCGACTTGGAGGCTTCGAAGTACCCGAGGTCGGGTTCCCATCTCTGTCAGAAATGTTGTTCACTTTCTACGAGGATTGTTCCACGCCAGATTGCAAATTAGCTCCATTCATTCGATGTATTCACTGTGAGAAAGTTCTGTGCGCCCGATGTTTTTTCGTGTCATATCATTGCTGTAATCTCTTCCTCACATGAACTGAATCCTCGTCGGAAGCGAATAAAGCTTCTACAAGGTTGTACAGTCTCTATAATCTTGGTTTCCGATATCGCGAAGTTTCACAGAGTGAACAAACTCTGTGAACGACGAAAATGGCACCGAATTCAAATGGCGGGGCCTATCGCGGCTCTGAGCGAGCTTATCATCCAGCTTCCATGACAGCGGTTTTAGTTTTGAGGCAGCTTCAAGGAAAAATCTATGGAAAATAGGCTATTTCCAATGGAAAACCCAAAATGAAGGTGGTCGAGTTATTCGTTCAAAAGGGCCCACCTGCCGCGAGGACATATGGCGTTTTTCTAGACTCGAGTCGACCTTCAAATCCCGCACTATCTCGTCGAAATCGCGAGGGGGCAGTTCTGGTACCTCCCTTGTCAGTGCCATCAGTTTCGAAGGCTTCGTCTCTGCTTCTACTTCCAGCTCTTGGCCATTAGCTCGCAAACCGGACCCCGTTGGCTATCTGTATGAATCCCTTCGGATTTTGAGAAGAAAACTTCGGTAAACTAGGGCTCTCACGGCGCTAATCAGAGCCGCGCGCCGTCGGAAAGAAATATTCTCCTTGTTAAGTCACCTGTAATGATGAGTACCGCTATATACGTGAGTTGGAGACTATCGCCGGATCTGATTTCCATGAAAAGGCTGGCGCTCGCTGAACTGGAGATACACGTCATGAAAAAAGCGAGGATGTCCAGCAATATTCCTGACGTCACTTTGCCCATACTCCATGCCGGGCATTCAAAGAGGACGCGAAGAACGAGGACACCGACGGTGACAGCGATGATGTCCGCATATATGCTTCGCTCATCGTGGTATCGTTTTTCCGTTCGGGTACCGATGAGTGCCATAGCCACCAGGATCACAACTACTGTGTAGTACGCCGGCTTCCGAAGCGCCAAGTCTGCGATTCGCCGCACCATCTTCGGACTGTGAGAGCCGTCCCCGTCTGAAGGATACATCGACAGGTGAAGGCAGTTCTTCTTTTCCGACACCTAAAAGCAGGGCGTAAGTTATTCAGTGGTACGAAATCGTCGACATGTAACACCTTCCCAAAGAGCGATTCCACATTCCGATCGAGACATTAGGTAAACCTTTTAGAAGAACTTCACGCGGAAGTTCCGCAAATCGATAGTCCGACCGTGCGATGTAGGATGAACGTCCGGAGCCCAGTCCGCAAATCCTCCGAAATTTCTCGACGACTCACGGAAGACAACGCTCCCAGTGGAGAGCTCTCAACTGGTTTAGAGACGCCAGCGCCAGACCCGCCTGCAGAGTACATGAGCTCCTCTCTGCTCTCCGCTGTGCTAGCAGACGACGAGAGGGTGGGAGTTGTCGTCTTGAGTCTTGAGCACACAGACAGTCGCTCCCCCCAAATTACGAATCCATCAAGGACCACAGGCCTCGAAAGTCTTCATTTCAGTCCTTGTGGATGAGATTCTCGCGGGTATAAGTTCTCGATGTCGACTGCCGACCCGCGACTGGTGTGCAATGAAGTCTAGTCTCTCAAAATTCGACCTTCCTCTATCGTAGTCTGCTCCGTTGAACTCTTGACTATGTACAGGGTTGGTGCCCTAGACATGTGGGCTTTTTTACGGCTTACGGTCGTAACGGCATATTACGGCTCGTAATGGCCCGTTACGGTCCGTTACGTCATTTCATATATGAGGTTGGGGCTACCAGAATTAGTAAAAGGAGAGAATTAGTCTACTGGCAACTTGGTGAATAAGTTCAGATTTCCCTTTGACACGACGAGGGTCGAGGATCCAGGACACGGTGGAGTTGTGTGAGTCAAGCTAACTCTTCCGCGCGCACCTCCCCTCAACTCCTGTCAACGGTCCGAGACCCAATCCCAATCACACGAATAATAATTGGAACGAGGCTGATACTTGTCGGATTTTTCCAGCGCTCCAGTCCAACCATCACACTTCACTTTCCGAATGAGATTCAATGAGATTGTAACTTTCTCTTCGAAAGGCGTTGCTTCCGGGTTCGGACCCTTCTCGTTCCATGTTGGATTCGAGCTTCGCGGTCGTCGAATTTTGGTGGGCACTCGATAATCGAACCACAACGACAGAACCCAGAGCCTCAACTATCACCACCATTTTTGCCGACTGATCTCTACTCCGTAGCGCAGACGAAGTAGGTCTTCTCAAACGTTTTGAGCTTCGACCGCTCTGAGCTACGATCTACGATGGGCTATAATGGTTATACTACTGCATTCTCCAACGTTGTGGTTCGATTCTCGAATGCCCACGAAAAGTCGACGACTGCGAAGCTCGAATCCAACATGGAACGAGAACGGTCCGAACCAACTATTTACCAAGTTGCCAGGAGACTTAATCAGATACAGTAGAACCTCGTTGTAGCGGACTTTAAGGGACCGTGAAAAATGGTCCGTTATATCCGAGCAGATTAACATGGGAGGTATAGGGACTCGGGGTCGCGCCACTAGATACGTACGGCGCTGGCGCGTTAGGCAGTGGCGGATCCGGGGGGATCCTCCTGAAAATACACCGACGGATAGCCGAGTGGTTAGAGCGGTCTGCACGTCGCATGCAGATTTGCGCTAGCCACATAGACGTTGTCCCGTGCGGGAGGCAGCACGGGTTCGATCCCTGCAGCCGTCTACTTCCCTTCGGAAGGAGGACCCATTCTTCCCGGGTGAATGCCGAAGTAGCACTCAGGCCTTAGCCTACCGATTCCCGGTACCTAACCCACCGCAACACAGACCCTTGGGGTCTATCGCGGGGGTCCGGGAGGAGGGATCATGAAAAAAAAGTCTCTAGAAAATCGAGTCGAATCCTACTTCGAATATCGCTTCCTAGTCTACGGCAGAGCCGAACCACCTTTGTGGCCCAGTTGTCGTAGAGGCTGAGATGTCGTGGTGGCCGACTTGTCCCCGCGGCCGAGTAGTTGTAGTGGCCGAGAAGTCGCAGCGGCCGACTTGTCGTAGTGGCCGACTTGTCCCCGTGGCCGAGTTGTCCTGGACTACCTGGCCTGGCCATTGTCCAGGAAGTTTCGGGTGAGCAGGCGCCACCAGAATTGAGACATGCCCGAATGTTCTCCAGTAGCTCTGAAAATTTATTAGCAGAACAACAAACCTCAACATTCGAGATCTCAAAACATACGATGACCACATGACTCTTATTCATCTCGAATTTATTTGCCCAGATGAGTTTCCATCAAAAGGAATGATACGATAATGTGGTCGACATCCTCTTCAGAACGAGCCATCTGTTTCTCCATGGCTAATCGCAAGTCTTCTTTCGCCCCCCTATTGACTCCCCTCGTGACCGTTCGTGACCTGGCTCCTAGTCCAGGTGCTGGTGGAAGAAGATCAAGCTGCAACCGACTGTTCTCCAGTTAAAGTTGGGGCTGGGTAGCCAAGTAAGCAAACTCCTCGAGAATATCGGAAAGAACGATGTACGTCATGAAAAGAGGGTAGCAGAAAGCTTTCACTTTACGAATGTTCACAATCAGTTGATGGAATTGAGTCTCATACGTAGGCCATTCGGACTGACAGAGTACGATTAGATGTCCCATTGCCAAATCGTCCCTTTGATCCGCGATACGATCCTTGAGACAAAGCATTATTAGACGAACACAAAATCGCAGAATTTCGACCCGAGAACAGAGAATGAAGCATAATTGGTTGGGTTCGGGGACCCGCGCGCAGAAATTCCGAGCACTGGACAGTGTCGACCCGCCTGTGCTTTCACTCGATTCGGAAGCGCTCTCGGGTAGATCCGTGATCACTTCGAGGACTCGAGCTAGCGCATTCGGTCGATCACCGGTGGCGAAGAAACAGCTCGCCAAACGCACGTTCGCCTTGAGATGCGTGTAGAGTCCCGTTTTCGCCGTCATCATAAGGTTGCATTGCATCCGAATCGCCTCGTCATGCTGACCGTGATAAATCTTCAAGTCGATAAAGAATATGTTTGAAAACGGCCATTCCGGCAAACCCACTGACTCCGACAGTCGATCGAAATCTTCCTTGTAGTTCGCGAGTAAACTCCAAGTCTTCACCGCGGTTTGGAAGTGATTGATTAAAGCAAAAGCCATGTTCCCCGGCAAATGTTTGCTAGCAGAGAGTTGATTCGAGCTTCGTTCGATTTTCTTCTTTTTCGGTACCTGAGGAAGCGTCTCTCGGAAATCCGTGAGCACGCATCCGGGGAGGTCGTCCATCACAGACGTGAAGCGACCGTAAAAATGCACAGAGCGCAGGAGCAGAACCAAAGTGATATAGAACTTCTGAAGCTCTTCATCGGCAACGACTCTCGATTTCGATAGGTCCACAATCCCGATGCTAGAACGAGGGACTCCGAAGCTCTTCAGTCGAGACAGTTGACTGTCCGAGATATTAGTGGTCTCAAGCAAATCGGCGAGGTTCCAGTCCAGTTTCTGTGCAATCAGACGCGTTAGGTTGAACAGTCGATCCCAGAGTTCTCTTGGCTCTATAGGTAAATCAAGGTATTTATCGCTCGAGCTCATGTAGCGCACGTAGAAGACAAGAGAATGCTCCAACAGCTCTCCAACGAGTTTCGCCGGAAGTTGCAATCGCGGCAAGATGAGAGGCAACACATCGCAAACGAAAAGCTTCCTATGAATGCTCACAGGGGTCTGAGACTCGTTTTGATTGCTCAGTAGTTCTTCGATGAGCGGGGGTCCAAGTTTTGCGGTGCTTTCCGGGAGTCTCCGCATCACAAGTAAGAGAAAACGACACCTTTCGGTCATGTCGATAGCATTGTCGCAAACTGAAAGCAGTAGATCGTACTGAACAGCAGGAGTCATGTGTTTAAATATGGCAACAAGCTGACGCGAAGAATCGATGACCGTCGTGCCGTCCTGTATGGCACCTGCAGAAGAGGGAGAGTTTCATTTCGTTATGGTCGAAAATTCTATCTAAGCCGCCGTCCGACCCTTATCGTGTCGGTCACGTCGAATGGAATTCTGCTACTGCTGGAGCATCACTCACCCGATATGGATTTCATCTCCGAGGCGAGTCCATTTTCACCTGGAAAAGTCGACATCAAATTCGCCAGCTCCCGTGCAGCGTCAAAGCTCCGATGGGTTCCTTTGTACATGTCGTACATAGCGAACTGTATAGCGAAGCTATCCGGGAATAGGGTTTTGGCCGTGATCAGCCAGGCTTCGGCTCTGAAGGGATCATCGCACATCGATTGCTGAATGAGGTATTCCTCTGCAGTGGTTGTAGCAATTCCGTGCTATGAATGGCGTACGCCGATCATCTCGCTCTGGTCGGAAGGGAACAATTCTCTATCGAATCTCAACATACGATACCCGAATCAATGAGATCCATATCCATGGCGTTCCAATTCCATCTACTCACTCCTCTGAGAAGTAAACTCACCGAAGTCAGTATCACAGTGTTTTCCTTCAAGGAGAACGATGACATGTGGAGAGACCCGGTAGGAGGCTCGATACTCTCAGAGCTCAACCGGCAGTATGCACTTGTTATCCGAATACGGTATCCACGGTCAGGTCAACCGAGTCGTCATTGTAGTCGTCCCAGAATCGGTGGACTCCGATCTTATCAGCTACGAGTGCGCCGCATCGATGACTGCGATGACGCTCTTCTGTTCGATAGCGCCTGAAACTTCGGCAAAATCGCCGAGTCGCTCCATTCACTCAAGAAGTGAGGAACCCCGCGCCTGCTGTTTATTTTCAGAATGGATGTATTCGACACGGAGAGGAGGAGTTCGATTTTATCTCTGTGCATGGTCCCGGTCTCCAAAGGTCACACTGTCTTCAGGAGGGTCATGACCTGTGTAGTCGATGAATACGCTTTGGAGTTCCCTCATTTCAGCCGCGAGACTTAGTTTCGACCGGGTAGCCGTAGTCGATATGCAGCGCTCGGAGTTCATAAGAACGCCGTTCCCCCGTTCTTGCGTTTTCCACCGGGAGACGTCTACAAGCATCGGACCCATGAAATATCTCAGCACAATTGGCTCCTGGAGCGGGCACCATATCTCAGCACCATTGTTCTTGGCGATTTTCGCCTAAGATTCAGTCGCCGTGCCACAAGTACTAACTCGTTCGTTTCTTCACAATACTTTGCGGCGCGGAAGGTCTCCCGCGTTCTGAAACTCCTCACAATCAGTCAGTAGGTTCATAAAGTAAAAATTCTGGTGAAGCTCTCGCCTTAGAGAATCGGTAGAATGATATCCGACTGAAACTTATTGTTTGCCGCATCTGAGTGGCTCAGCAAATCATTAGGCAGGATTGGCATCAGGACAGGAGAACTTCCACCCTTTTTCCATTTAGAAGCAGAGGTCATGACAGGGCACGAGACTGATTCTATCAGCCGCATGTTTCTGAAGCGCTGCACAGTGGTCGATTTCCACGGAAATTCATAACTTTTGAACGGCTGGGCCGATTTCCCTGAAATTTTTTTGGAAGCTCTGTGGACGGATAGGCAACTTTTGAGCATATTGGCAACTTTGAGCCTCGGCGCCTTCATTCCGAAAATCGAAAATTTCTCCTTAAATCGTTGATTGCGGCTAAACGGGGTAACTGATTCTGGATTGCTTGATGGCGTTGGAAAGCTCTTCCAATCCCGCATCTTTTGTTCGATAGGCGTTTCACTCTAGGACGCTTCGTTGAGGAGCTACAGGCCGATTTGTAAAAGTGCCGTCTAAGTATAGAGGCCAGAATTTTTTTCTCGAAGAAACTAGCCGTAGCCGCGCTCAATAGATCCAACTCACATAAGTGAGTACTATTGGAACCATCAAGCCACGACGAATACCTTTAAAAAAAAACATTCCGGAATTTCCATATTTCTCGAACTTTCCCATCTGAAGGTGCAACCCTTTACGGGTCCTATGGACACCAATGAACTCAAGTGATGCTCCCGAGTCGTCCGCATTCTCTCAAGCTTACAGACCTTGCCGGGGACCTCCTCAGCGGGAATGAAAACGGTCGAAAAACCACGATCCCCATTGAAATATTGATAATTTCACTCTTTGTTCCGTTTATCCACTAGAATCCGTTTATTCCACATAAAATGCACTTGAGAAGACGAGAAGACACTAGAGCGCCGATTCCGGCACGATGGAGAACTTCAATGTGGTGATCCCCAATCGAGAACTAATGGAAGTCATTTGCTCGAGTAAACACGAGCTCGCCCCGCTGATGGAATATTTCGAGACAAAATTCTCAACTTTCAAGCCGGGAGACTTCCAATCGCTCAGGGAACACATGAGTCGCCAAGTAATGCCCAATTTCGAGCGGAAATGGAAGGCCGCGGGTCGCACCAAGAGCAGGTTTGAGACGAAGTATGCTGATTGGCTGAAAGAGCAATTCGTCTTCACCATCAAAGTCGAAGGCGTCCCGGGCCCTTCTGCTCAAGATCCTCCGACTGTAGTCCCAGGGAACCCTCCTGGACGTCCGCTGAAACCCTTCGACGAGTGCGGCGCAACACAGCAGAGGGTGAAAGCGGAGCAACTCAAAAATGAATATCCAGAGCTATTGATCCGCATCGCTTATCAGCTCACGCCGGAATTCAGGAGTTATCATAAGAGTCCGGAAGGCCCAAGTGACCAGGAGGGAGCCATAACGGAGTTGTCGGGGACCATGGGAAAGAGTTGATAATAATTGATAACTACCGTTTTAGAATCTCAGAATGACGAAAGCGATGCTCCTTGCAGGGTAAAATTGTCAGAAAGCAATCATCTCCGGAATCGCGCCGGAGACCCCCGGTTGAGCTCAATAAAGTGCGAGATGATGAGATAAATCCGGACTCTGAAGATCCGGACACTCACCGGATGCTCTTTGCCATCCCTGCGGTCGTAGATGTTCTTGTTCTCGCACCTGCTGTTGCGGTGCAGACAGGATCAGTTCTTGCTGCTGTTCCAGAACTTCCAGCAGCTCTCGACTTTCCCGCTGCCGCTCTTCATGCTGCTGCTGTAGTCGCTGATGCAGCAACAATTGTTGCTCCTGCTGCTGCTGTCGTAGTTGCGACAGTTCTCGCAAGAGTTGCTGATGCTGTTGTTGCTGCTGCTGTCGTTGTTGCGACAGTTCTCGCAAGAGTTGCTGATGCTGTTGTTGCTGCTGCTGTCGTTGTAGCGACAGCTCTCGCAAGAGTTGCTGATGCTGTTGTTGTTGTGACTCTTGCTGCTGTTGCTGCTGCTGCGGTTGAAACTGCAGCAAGAACTGTTGTGGCTGTTGCTGCTGCGGTTGAAGCTGCAGCAAGAACTGTTGTGGCTGCTGCTGCTGTTGTTGTTGTAACATTAGGGGCTGCCATTGCGGCAGGAAAACCAGTGGCTGAGCGTATAGTGGCTGAAGTCCTTGGGGCTGCTGCAGCAGCAGCAATGGCGATTGGAACTGCGGCTGTTGTTGTTGCGTAGGCTGCTGCAGGCAGTAGAAGTACCGCAACGGCTCTTGTTGTTGTTGCTGCTGCCACAAAAATGAATGATTAGGATATAGATCAGGGGTGTTCGCCCGAAGTTCCCGATGGGCCGCACGGGCTCGTCAGCGATGAGCCCCGGGCCGAGTTCCACAACAAATTACACATGCTCAACAAATTGTATTTTTCTATCATTCAATCTCATGACACCCTATACCTGTGCAACGGCACAATTATATACCTAGTTTCTCCTCGAAAACGAGGAGTGAGAACCCTGGAGCTAAATTATTTATGTTTCGGAGAAGAGGAGCACGTTGAGCGCCCTTCACATCGCTTTCACACTAATGTCCACTGACATTGGTCACATGTCGGGTGCCATGGGCTCGCTGAATTATCTCCTAGAAGCTTCTACGAGTGGATGATAGGCGGAATTTCGAAAGAATTTGGAGGATTCTTCCTCCCATCTATTCTCTCTTTTGATAGGAATGATCAAAGTTTGAGAATCGGGCGGGTACAGCGAAGATGTGTAGATCCGGCAAGCCACTCGCGGCCGGCATACAATGTTAGTTGGGGGAGCGCTTCGCGGGCCGGACAGGAAAAACCCTGCGGACCCAAGTTTGATCACTCCCCGATATAGATCATAAGCCCATGAGGGTGGGGCCCTGCCAAGGAGTGAACACGAGGAATACAGTTTGAGAGTAGTTTTCAGATCTTCATGATCTACGGGAGCTTAGAGTCCATCGGAGTCGAAGGAAGAGTTCTCGGGAAAATACTTCCTTTTTGAGCAAATCAGTCGTGGTTAGGCTCTGCGGAGGGACACGAACTCCGCGGAGGATCGCGGCCTTCGTCTGCAGTTTCGAAAGGTTAGACGCCCACGGGGAGCCAGGACCGCGACCCTCTGCGAAGCTTTGTCGTGATCACGCTTTCCACGTCTTTCGACACGGACAAGCAGTGAATCATGAAGGCAGCCGTTGTCAGTGATTCGGACAGCGAAGCTAGGAGCTGTGAGTCGCGCTTTGGACTTCGCGGCCTTCGGAGCCCGCAGCTAAGCGTTCACGCTGGGGTGAAATGACGCACACTCGCAAACGATACGAAACCTTAGGAACTCGAGAGAGTTTTCTCACACCTCTCGACTTGCTATGATTGATTCGGTGAACACGTGTCGCTATCAAAACGATCTAGAAATCCAGCGATGTGACGAGAGCGCTTCGAATTGAGCGTTTGAGGGAGCTCCGCCTATGACATCCCAAAAGGTATCGAAGGAGCTCGAAGATGATACACTCCACGCGTCGCGATATCTTTCATTCGACTGTGGCTCTGTCGGAGAGAAGACATTCCGCCTGGCGCGCGCTTCATATTCCGCTCCTAACGTTCAACGTCGCCATGACTTCCGAGTTTCGCTGGATTGGCGGGCTTAAAAGTCGGGGGATCGAGAAGCGGGGCATCGGGAGTGCACTGAGAGAACCTAGATGAGCGCAAAGCGCAAGTTCGCAAAGAGATCGGATTCCTCGACCCCCGGCCGGGATTGATGGAGAGGCCTGCTTCCAAGAGCCACCCGAGAGGTCGAGGCTAAGAACCCTGCAGAGACACAGTCGAAGTTCCCCGTCAAGCTGCCGGAGGTGTCAGTGGCCTGTCCGGGGGCGGAGCTTAGGGGGCAACAGCCCCGTCCGCGATTTCATTCGGCATATAGGGCTATGCCTATCATAATCGGCCGTTTGTTCCTACCAATACAATGATGGGCCCCCCAGAAGAAAAGTGTCGTGCACGCGCCTGTAAGGTGATCACGGAACTAATCGGCGTCCTCACAACGGAGCAGGTAGCGGAGTCGCGGAACAGAGAGGCTACAGCGGATGAGGAACAAGGCAGGATATGCGTCCCGAGTAGAGAGTTTAGAGTTTAGAGCACCGCAGGTCAGCGCGCGACATTTTTTCTTCGAAGACTTCCTTCCACGGAGAGGCGATTTGGAGGAGCACCCAGGAGTTCTATTTCGTAATCAGCCTTGAGCCTGATATTCGCAAGTTGGAGCCGAGTGGCATGGAAATAATCCATGTGGACTGGAAGGTTTGAGGGCACGATCAATACGCATTTCGCGTCGTTGAGTGAGAGGCCTGGAACAGCAATCTCCCTCCCTCTGAATGTCGCTCAGAATTCAATCAGTCGCCGCCTAACGTGCCGTCATCAAGGCCTCAACTCTGATTGGAGCGACAACGAGGGTTGATGAAGATCGATGCAGAAGATGGCGGGGCCGCATGGATCGCCTTGCTGAACTCCACACCTCTAGAGTGAAACCTCGTTTCGCCCCAAAGTATCTGAGTAAACGCTGAGTTTCGAGATCAGGCGGTGCCATCCGGACAGTGGAAAGCAGAGTAGGAGAGGCTGCAAAAAAGTCGCCTTGAGCAAGCTTGAGCCGAATTAGACGCGATGTGGATCCCTGGCGGGTTACTGAAGATGTCGTCGGAGCGCGATGAGACGAAAAATTTGGGAAGACTCTTTCCCCACGGAAACGGTTGAGATTACTGCGGATGAGGGGTGATGATGTCCTAGGACGAACTTGACGAACGGACTAATGGGAGCAGAGGTGGCCTCACGGAGAGGTCCTTAAACAAGCAGGGGTCGAGACTATGTACAAGAACATGATTACAGTCAAATCCAAGCACAAAATTAAGAGTGAATACAAGTACAGTGGAGTTCGCTTGATGGATGCATCGCTTCGAGGGACCATCCGCCGGAGCGCCCCGACTGGTCGCGAGTACCATGAGGTAAATCATACGCGGATTGACCGGGGACCAGTCGACCGCGGCCAGTTGGACCGCGGCGAAGTGGTCGAGGCCAGTTGGGGTGTACCGATCATCCGCCCATACGGACTAAAACGCGAATATTCCGATAAGCCCAGGTTCGGCATTGCGTATGTTCGATACGATGGAATCGTATTCGCCCGAAACAAATATTCGACGATTTCTGAAGAAAATCAGCCGATCATTCGAGTCGGAAGTCTCTCCCAGGCGGGTGATTTTTCTGAGCAAGGTGCTCCGAGTGAGATCTTATGAAATCGAGAGTCCGAACAGTTTCTCCTATCTTCGATGATTTCCTACAGTTGATAATAATCGGTACCTCATAAGCGGAGTCCCTGAATCAGGAATCTTCGGAGAATGAATCGGGAGATTGAAATTCGTCCATCAGGTCCAATTTTCCCTCATATCCGAGTCTCTGCGGGAACAGGTCAGATGCACATAAGATGAGCGATGAATGGGGAACTCGAAACCCGGGGTTGGGCTACATGGAAGTCAGCAGATATCTCCGGGTAGTCTCATGCGGACCGCGGCCAAACTGAAGAATGGTAGAAGATGACATGCAGAGAGAGGCGCGACCAGATTTGGCGGAAAACGCAGGAGAAACGGAGCTCGAGAGCCGTGCGAATAAATTACGTGCTTCACGTTTTCGTCGCAATGAGAGGGAGGAGCGACGGGAGTTTTGGCGGGAACGTGATCACTGGGGAGGCCTGGCGGGGCAGCTGGAAGATCGCGAGCGGAGGATCGACGCTATGGAAAGCGTGATTCTCACGAGCTCGAGTGTGGGAGAACCTAGCGCTCGCAGGTGAGGAACCGAGTGAAGAGGAGAAACTATTATTGGATCGATGGAAAAATCGGAGTTCGAAACGATTATGACAGGCTCATAGTCGTGACTTATAGAACAACTCTTCAGATGATGCCGATGAGACCTCCTACACAATTCTCATCGTCCGCGACCTGGATTTGCGATCATGATTCACATTTCGACCAATCGCCTCTATTGTGAGGAGGATCCGTTCACGCTATTTAATGGTACTCCACTATATACATATATGCTCCTATGTCCTACCTATGGTGGCGGCGCAGGCTCACGGGTGAACCCATCTATCTATCTTCTATCTATCTTCTATCTTCTATATACATACATAATACATAATACATAAAAATACATAAAAATGGAAGTCCACAAAATCGTTGTGTCGTATGGACTCAGTTAATATTGAAAACATACTCTAGATCTTTTAAGAGGACCTTCAGAAGTTTCCCTGGTACCCCCCCGACACACGAGATCGACGATTCCGCTTCTAGATTTTAAACATTCAACGATTTTACGTGATTTTTGCCTACTTCGTTGTTATTGTCGATGGATGACGATGCTCGATGCTGCTCATGAATCACTACGGAGACCTGATCTCGATTCTTTGGCTCCTTCGGAATGGGTAGAAGAGCTCCTCCAGAATGGGCGCCTCATTCGTAACGTTCTAGCAGCGTACCTACTCGGCGCACGAGATCGTGATTTTTCGGTGCTCTCCGTCTCTGAGTTGATTTCAAGCTGCTTCTAATCTATGCCTGATTGAGTTTATCGGAACAGAAGATTGTTTTCAGGCACTTTGAACGGGTGGAAGACAAGACGGTCTTCTGGAGCCCACTTCTGGTGGGGAATCATTTTCAGAATAGTTTCATCAGTGCGGGCTGGTAACGGTTATCAGTTGTCCTCAGAGCAGGGGAAAATCTTCCTCAAGTTATTTCTTCTTCTTCTTCCTCTATTCTTGATTAGGAGGCCGACGAGGACAATAATCAAAAACGGGAGGCTAGGAGGAGAGTAGGGGAGGAGTGAAGAATGGAAGAAACATATATGGGGAACGAGAGGAATGAGAAATAGTAGGAGATCCGAGAGCCAAAGGACCAAAGAGCTTAAGAAGAGGCACGGGAAAGAAGTACCAACGAGGTAAAAAAGATAAAGAAGAGAAAAATGACAGGGACGGAAAAATAGCAGAAATTCAGGGAGAGGGAGCGGGAACAGGTATCGAGAAGTGATTGGAATGTGTGAGACAGGGGGGGATGAGAACGGGAAAAGAGGAGGCAAACGCTTACGATATCATGAGAAACGGGAGCAGAGGAGGGGATTAAAACGTGGATAGAAAATTGGAGAGATATGGGAAATGAGAAAAGGGTGTAACGGGAGGATGGGGACATCTGAGAGTAGACGAGTAGCGGGGCAAATACGCGAAGGGACGGGGAAAACAAGGGAAAAGTATGAAATGATAGAAACGGACGAAGTGTGGGGGAGTACAGAGTGACTCGGAAAAGAAGCACACGACAGAGGGGAGAGGAGGGTAAACGGAAAGAAGAGGGACTGAGCAGACAATTGGGAGAATTGAGGAGATCCGGGAGGAGAATAGAAACGAGGAAATGAGAGTGACGGGAGCCAAAACTGAGAGCAGCAGAGAAACGGGAGAATCGGGGTAGTGGAGAAAAGGGGAAAGCCGGGGGAAACAAGGGAAACGAGGAGGAGAAAGAAAATGGGGAAATATCTGATCCAGGCGGAGAGAGGGGAGACACGAGACACGAAGGTGAGAATAGTGTGAAAGAAGGAGAGATCGAAGTATAAGAGGGGGAACGGGAAGACGAGAGGATCGGGGGTGGCGGATAGACGGTTGAGCGAGGAAAGTAAGGAGGAGAAGGGAGGACACAGGGAAGTGGGGGAAGATGTGAAAAAGTCAAGGGTTAGTGAAGGAAGAGAACCAATTCTGAAGAGCAAACGAGAGGGAGCCTGAAGGGCGACCGGGAGACGAATAGAAGAGGGAATGTGTGGAGCAGCGGGAAAAAAACAGAAATCGTGACCGCGAAATTAGGTACGGGTAGAGATCAGAGGTTCTGGAGCAGAGAGAAGAAACTCGGATACTAAGGGACAAGAATCGAGGAAGAGGAAGTCCTATTGAAGCGAAGAGACGAGCTGGGAATGGCCAGATCTTGACAACGCCACTGATTTCTAGATTTTGTTCGTCACGATCTTAGAATAAACATTTATCTAGATACAATGTAAGCCGCAGCGCAGCGCGGCCGGGCACGCTAGTATCGTATAAAGATAGCGCTTCTTCAGCGATCAGTGGCTACTACGAAGCGAACTCACCGCCATGCTGAAACAAATGTCTCCCTGACCCGAGTGTTCCTCGAAATGTGTAAGCGAACGTAAGCCAACAGTCGCGCATGTGCCAGTCAATGCACGATAGTCTCGCAGATACGTTGAAATTGGAAGCCAAATGGAAACCGTATCCGAATGCCATGAGCTCGTCTTCGAATAAAACTTAGCCCAGCATGAACTCGGTGTGAGCACCGTGTTAAGTTTCCGAAAACAAAAATTCGGATTCCCAAATCACAGCTCAGCATTTTTCTCGATTCCGCCGCTTTCAATCAAATGGCCGGTTTCTTCAAGTTCAATCATGGTACGAGCTGACCGATCCGACTTGCTATCTTTTCATTTGACATTTCTTCTGTCTGCCCTCTCGGAGCACCACTCAGGCTTCTCTCATGCCCTACGAGCAGAATACCTATTATTGGAGGACTCGCCGAGGAATCGTCGGAAAGAAAGCGGAAACGCACGGAGTGGCGCGACCACGCAATCTATGTAGCTTCCCGCCGCGGCTCTAAGATCATGCGGCATCAGGTTCGAGCGTTTAATTGAATGTTTCTTTCAGTACTGCGTACCTCGATCCAATCCTATGAAAACGATCAATCCTATTGGGATTACCTGAGCGGGAGATCTCTCAATCAGCTCGCCATTTCCAGGGGACAATCTGTGATAGCCTCGTCCGGTGATGAATGGAACTAAATCGGTTCGAAGTTCTCTATCGTCAGTCGAGTCTGCGAATCGATCAATATCATTGAATGCCATCATCAATCATCAACTCAATACTAGGGTCCGGCCTCCTGCTTCTATGGCGGATTCAACGATCCTTTGAAGCTGATTATTATTATCCTCATCGCCACACAAAAGCATCTCTTCAGCAATCATCCAATCCATGAGAATCCCCCTAAACAAGCCTTCGAAAGAGCCAGACCCTACCATAGGCTCATGATGGAATAACTTCGAATCGCAGCACTCAGCTCGCGCAATCATACCTTGTATAATCACATTATTGTCGGCGGCTCTGGTGTCATTCAGGCTTAGGTTTGCCACTAAATGAAGGAAATTTCGGTTATGTAACCGTCGAGAGAAGCACACGGAGAGCATTGAATACGTTTGCATGAGAATAGCGATAAGAAACTCACATTCTTCTTTGATATTCATCAGAATGATCCGAGTCTCGTCAATGTGCCGAAGCGGCCTTGGATCATCGTCGCGCTCGATGAGATCTTCGACGTCGCTCGAAGCGCTCATACTTGCGATGTTCCACCCCGGGTCCAACTGGAAGAATCGATAGCATTATGAATGGGTATTTGCGTGTTGCCGAACTCGACCTCAGACCTCGACTCTCATAATCAGTCGTGATCGTTGACCACCCGACTGGAGTGAGGGACTTCGACTTCAACATGTCGAATTCGGTGGAGTTGCCTTCTCCGTGTCTTTTAGCGTATAGGGAGCCCCACATCCCGGGAATTCTCTGTTCTGCGTTAGAGACTCAACTTCGATCGTTCAGAATCTGCGGAATGATTGTACTTACGAAAATATGGCTCGGAACTATCTACCCGCTGTGGTTAACAACAGGTTCCGAAGTCACCGGCTTGAGCGTCTCCGAAGATGGAGGCAGTCCGAGATGGATCAGGCGAGTGGTGAGAGATGGCACTGAAAGGGTTCATGAGAGAGGATTCCAGCTGATCAGAGCGCTCAGGGATTCGGAGCGGTGTAGCCCCGCCCGAATCCCAGATGCCCGATTCCCAGATGCCCGATTCCCAGATGCCCTCTCCCGATTGCGACGCCTCCTGAGCCAAGAGATAGAGAAGCTTCTATGTCTGAGGTCTGCCATCTTATTCAGCCCCGAAAGGAGAACGCGGATTCGCTGCTACCACAATCGGGCAAGCTCGGTATTCTATTTTTTTCCCAATGAAAAATCAACGGCTCAATCTCGATCCGTCGATTCCAAAGAGCCCCACACCCACTCTTTGGGCGGAATCTCGGAGAAACTCCATTGACTTCACTGGATGTTCGTCTCTGTCATCTCTCGGACTAATTCACTGAGGTATCACGGAATTATACATTACCAGCCGAGAGGGCGCTTCGCGCCCTCACGGCTGATCGCATGCCGACTGCGATGCTTTTGAAACTTGTGCTGTTCACATGGAGCTCACCAATGTCGGGAGTCAATTCAGTTCAGTAGCGCTTCATTTAAAAAGGTTAAGTCAGATTCGTAGTGGGTAATCGCGATATTAAATCAATTGAAGACCCTGGACAGTGTCGAGTCGGAGTTGATGTTGATTTTGCCTGATGAAGTTCAAGCGATTCATCTCAATCTTCAACCAACTATCGACTATGAACTGCTGCAAGAGTTTTCCAGCATAGTGCAACGGATTGAATTGGCGGTCCCGAGTGGAGAGAACGAATGAGTAATACTGTTTTTGGGTAACTCGGGCTCTTCTCGGCGACGCGTACTCTGTGCGTTCCATTTCTGGATGCCAACCGTGTCCGCCGGAGGGGAAGAGCAACGTATATGTAAGCGGATCGCACAGCTTATCAAGCTGGCTGATGAATTTAAGGTTACCGGTTTGCTCATGAATTACCAAAAAACGGTCTCCCAGAATCGATTCCTCATCCCCAACGTAAACAATGGCAACTTCATTGGCGGTCGCGAAATTATAGCGACGATGATCGTCAGCGTTGTTCTGCTCAAACACCATCCGCACCGGCCTAGAGGTTCGACCCTGTTCTTGAGCGTTCCGCGATTCTTCATCGGCGACCTGAGCCATGAGTCGGAACGCTCGTACGTATGGGTTGGAGTCGTTTAACATATTATGGAGAGTTCTGAAAGTACTCTCAACGACGCGGTTGGCATCGCGTCCGCACAGTTCTTGAGCCGCCTCGTTCGTGTCCATAATTAAGACCTGAGCGCATTGAGGAGGATCGCCGTCTCGTGGTTGCAGACCTCCGATAGTATGATATACCTGGCCATGCACCCGAAAGCAATAAGGGCCGAATCCTTGCGGGGTCACTATGTCTGCGGTCATAGAAGCCATAGGTAGAGCATTATTATAATTTCTGATGAATTTTCGGAAGCTTTTCGAATCATCATCCTGGTTCAAATACAGAGAACGCAATGTCTCGGGGAAGGGTTCGAACAGCGGGAGTTCAACCGTATTCTTCGCGCAGCACATCATGTATTGCGTCCGTCCAGGAGTTGCTTTCTCGTCTCTGAAGTGCGCAGCTCCGCATCCGCTGCAAGAGTCATCCATGTTTCCTAGATGATGAGCGCTCGAGGGACGCCTCTGATAATCGCGAGCTATGCCTACTGAAGTACGGAGATTGTGACCGGGCTGTAAAGCCCGGACCCCACTGCGATACGCTGCGTGTTTGGCACTCCTCAAGTCAAGTTCTGACTGCGTCATGTTGGAACGCGTTGCGGATTGTCGCGTAGCATCTCGATCGCGTGAGTCTTCTATCTGTGGTAGAGACTCCTGCGATCGGAGTCTACGGTGTCGCGCGGAATCAGCGGCACGCACGTTTTCCGCTCGAACTTGACAACGATCAGCCCGGAGTCGCCGTTGTTGGACCAAATTCAATGCCCGCGAGTGGGCGACTTCTGCCTGTGTTCGATTAGCCCGCTGCCGACGCATCCGGTCCGCCGCTTGTTCACGTCGAGAACGCTGACCTCGTCGGGAACGCCGGCATGAATTAATGAAAAATGATAGAATACGACGAATAAGAATAAACGAAAACGACAGATATAGGGAAAATTCACGAATTCGTGCATGCAGAAGTCAGGGAGCCGTCTTCGTGATTAGATAAGCCTGGGGAGCCCGGCCTACGGCCGGAAACTCGTCGGGGACGTTCAGTCCGTCGCGGACGTCTGAGCTTTGGCATGAACGAATCCGGAAACTCTCTAACACTCCTGAACACTCCCGAACAGCGTAAAGAGAATCCCGCCTTGAGGCTCGAGTGCGGCGGTTCTCCGCCATCTTGAATGACGTCATGTGACAGCCACAACGCATACGGAGGAAAAACTTGAAGTTTTGTGCGTTTTTCCGAGGAACGGCCCGCAGGAATGGTGGGAAATTCACATGGGCAACGGACGAAGGGGTTCCGTACCGATTGCGCGCATAATCAGACGGGAATCATGGCGCGAAGCAGTAGATAAGGTGCGAACTGACAGACAGGCAGACATTGCGCTTTTATTATAGGGGGGGATAGGGGGGGATCCCAACCGCTTCCGGACTCTGGATGGGATCAGTCTCATTGATGAGCGCGGCGGTAGAAAGCACCATCGAGATCGAAGAGACTCAATTCGATATTCCCTATTCAGTGGTGAACCACCAATGGAGATAGTACTTTGACGAGGAAGCTAAACGAAGTTCGATAGGAGAGCTCTGGAGGCAAAGTCGAGCGCATAGAAGGCTCAGAAGGCTTCGGAAGCGCGAGGGGGCCAAACCCAAGCATTTAGGAGTCGGGCATCTGGGAATCGGGCACCTGGGAGTCGGGCATCTGGGAGTCGGGCATCTGGGATTCCGGCATCTGATACCTAACCGGACTCACACGACTCCACCGTGTCCTGGATCCTCGACCCTCGTCCCTCGTCGTGTCAAAGGGAACTCTGAACTCATTCACCATGTAGCTAGTAGACTAATTCTCTCCTCTGACTAATTCTCGTAGCCCCAACCTCATAGATGAAATGCCGTGACGGATGTTTTTTTTGGAAATTAAAGAGAATTGGATGAGCTTTCCAATCAAGACGTCCCTTTCGACATTTGAAAACGTTTCGAGGGACTTACAGCCGTCTCAATATCGCTTATTTTCGAAATTTTCAATCTCAGTTCAAAACCCTCATAAGTCGGGACGAGGGTATCGCATCGGCTCGGTGGGGTCGGCGTCTTGTAGCGCGGGAAATAAGCTGTCGATTCGTCTATTTAATTTGAAGAATCCGTTCACGTGGAGCATAGAAAAAATTCGTCTGCTATGTGGAAGTAACGGTCGAAATAAAAGAGCCACCCACCCTAATAGAGCTGGAGGGCGAAAATTCGTCTCTCTGATTCTTGCATCGGGGAGCTCGTAGTCCGTACAGCGGAATCGCTCTTTTATTTTCCGAAATCGGACCGGTTTTCGAGGAGTCACGCGAGGATCAAAAAGACGACCTTTCGCGCCTACCCTTCCGGCTGAATTAGAGGCGCAAATGAACGCTTCCTCATCAATGAATTATTGGCCTTCATGAGGTGCTGGCAGCAGATGGTCGCAAGATATTATGGAACGGTATCCAAAGTTCTTGCGAGGAGGAGGCTCCTCTCGGGACTGATCATATGCTTCGATAATATTATCACGGTGGCTCAGAACGAGAAATATGACGCCGCGATTAGGGTAAGACGAATTCGCTGATTATCGTTGTCGAGCTTTCGTAGCGCAAGTGTTTCAGTCGACGTTTCCGGAGTCGAATATTCTCCGGCCGAAAACCTCAAATTTTATAGAACTCTTCTGCGAGAGATAAAACTCCTAGGCTCTTACACTCTCTATCGGAAGGTCGGCGTCGGTATTCCGAAAGCAATCAGACTGCAGGCGAAGCCCGGGAGCAGATCCCGATTTATCAGGCCACCACTCCTCTTCGGGAAGTCCGAGAGAGTGAATCCTAGGATGTCTCGTCTCATTGAATTAATTGACGTCATGCAACCGAGTATGGAAAAACTCGGACGCCAAGCCGCACGGAGCGAACAAGATAGAGTGGCCCAGCTTGGTTTTCCAAGTTTGGATCTATTCGACTGTGATAAAGCTGTCGAATATCCGGAATCAGTTCCTGGAATATTACCCTCAATTGTATAAAGCAGGTGCATGAGAATATCAATCAGAAAATTGGCCCTATCACCAGAACCTTCTCGATCGCGGCGACATTTTATCTGATCCAATCATCTACGGACTCCGTCAGGCATATTGGATGCTCCCAGCCTTCCCGGAAGGTCGACGGGCCGCGAACAGAGATTTAGTATTTTCCACGCGTGCGCGCCCCTCATTCCTGAGTGCCGCGAGCTGCGAGGCCGTGAATCATAGGAGACAACGTCATGTGTTCAATGGACGTGAGAACGTCGTACCCAGTATCATGGGCTCCGCCATTCCAGCGACAAGTGGGCGAAGCGAATGGAGTCAGCAAACGTGCTCGAAACCACCAATAGCACGTCACGGGTAAGCAAACGGGCAGAACAGGTTCCTGGCGGACCACGGCTCGTGAAGTGGTGATGTCGAGCACCCCCCTGAGATCGACTTAAATCTCGTCTCGTGCTAATCATAGAACAACGCTAAATGATGCCGCACCGCTCGCGAGCGCGCAGCATATTTACAATCGAGGAAAACCTGCCAGGAAGTTCATGCCACCGATACACATGTACATATGAGGGTCAGGCCGCGGATGATGTCAACGCCCATTGGATCGCTCCGGGGAGAACTCACATTTTGATTTTATGGTTGACAAGGGCGGAACCGGTCCATCGAGCAATAAAATTCTCCGTCTAAAACAGGAGAGGTTTCACTGCCAATACGGCAGCGAAGGTTCGAATTTCCCGATAACGAATCCACGTTTCTCCATTCTCGTATCCCCCATGAGTTTCCGTTGTACACGGTGCTCTGTTGGGTTATCGCGGGGAGAACGAAAGAGCAATTCAAACTTTCATGTTTGAGAACATGCTCGAGTGCTCCTCAGGTAGCTTGGAGTCTGACGCGCGTCTCCGCAACTCGAGTCGAAAAGGAAGTCGAAAAGGATAAGCTGAAAGCGAGCTATCTGAAAGTCGCCCTTGGAGTTCATCGCTCATCCAGAAACCGGCTTGTTTACCTGCTCACGGAGACACCGCTGTTCTCGGAGACCCTACAGAAACAGTACCGTCTGCCAATGACGGCCGCCTACCAAACGCACCTCAATACCTGGCAGGAGAAGATGTCGGACATCAACGCAGATTTCCTGAACTGCCCCGCCATGACAAAAGACACGTGGAAGCAGCCTGGATTCAAAAACCGCCACCGATGGACCCGAGGAGCAGTACATGGCTTTCACTACCAGATCTGCCATAGACCCAACGCTCACACGCCTGACGAAAACTGCCGCTGCAAGCTCTGTGGAGGGGAGTGCTCGGAATACCACTTCTACAGTTGCGAACGTCAGAGAGATCTCAAATTAATGGAATGACGAGTGATGAAATATGTACATATACTAAATCCTATACACCATTTAAATGGTAAATAAAAGCTTTATTTGGAAAAGGAATTTTGAATCTCCAAGTCTCCACTGACAGTCTTCCTATAGGCGGGTTGCCTAACCATTCGTTCCCTGGTGTCGGAAGATTGGTCCGTCTGGCTGACAAGGAATGTGTCAGAAGTGTCCCATCGCTTTTCGATCCAGACCATGCTCATCGTGTTAGTCTCGGTGCGGAATGAAAACGTATGGCGCCTTTTAGCTGCTTAGGCCCTAGTTCCATTTTTACAGAAAATCCAATATTACGTTTTCCGCCATTCGAAAACTAGCCTTTCCTCATTCCCCAAGCGAACTTCGGGAATGCATGTGTCGGAATCGTGCCACACTATCACTGAAACATAATCCTCTCATTGACAACTCTCCATATCGATTCTCCTGTCAATTCCATCGATTTCGTTTAATCTCATCAAATTTTGTACCGACAAAAATTTCGTCCACATAGTCACTCGTCAACACCCGAATGGTAGTGAAACAGGCAGTAGAAGCATTGGGCGCACAGAATTTTCTCGCAATAGACACACCGAATGAATGGCATGAAGCGGCAGTTTTCGACGTGACACGGGCCTTGAACTTGGAACAAAATCTCCGCCAGGCTCGGGAAAGGTATGTCGGGAACTTCGAATCCACCGAGCCTCCACCCACATAACCACAACGGACGAAACGTCGTGTGTTGACACTGATTGTATATCAGAGACTGCATCTGTAGGACGCTCTTGCGGTCGTCGAGGCGGATGTTCAAGAGCATGGCATGCTCTGTCAGACGTTTCGCGAAGTCCTTCCATTGTCTGAAGCAATACAAGTCCAGAGGCTGGATGATGCTCGTTGAGCCCTTGGGGAAGATCTTGACGTTCACTTCTGTCACTGGTAGCTCGTAAAGCTCCTGATCCCGATGACCACCCCATGAATCTACGTATAGAATGCACTTTTTGATTCCGGAGTCCGAAAGCATCTGCCGAAACACTGAGCTGGCCCAGCCCCGTACCAAATTCTTGGTCAATTTACCCGACTTTGAACAAGTCACGTAGAGATTCGGAAAGTTTGGCAGATCCTGGGAAACTCTCGGACCAAATCCATCAGTGCGCTCTTGCAAGTTCACGTACAGTCGTCCAACGAGCTCGCCATTCATATTCACCACGGGTTGGATCGTGTAACTGTGTGTAAGGCTGTTCAGGCTTTTAACGACGCCTACGGTTGTTTGCTCATTCCGGTGTGACAGCGTTCGATTCGTATGCACTAGATAACTGAATCCAGACTGGTCGGTGTTCAGAACTTCACGCGGATCATAGCGATCTCTAACGTTGCGAACAAAATCGAGCAGAACCTGCTTCGCTTCGGTTTCGATCTCTTCACGGTTCCGTTGTTGACGGAAGCTCACGAATTTGACGATTCTTCTGGAAGATATCCGGTGGGCATTCTTGAACCTCGCGATCCACGAGTGACTGGCTTTGAACAACGGCAGACTGACCTCTCTCGCTTTCGCGAGGGCCCACATGCGGATGGTACGATCGTGGACTATGATACCGTGAGCCCGTGCAGCGTCGAACTGTTCCTTACAAAATTGCGCCACCTGAATGTACTTCTCAAGATGCGTCCCACAGTTTCTTCGATACTCCCTGAACCGTGAGAGGTAGCGCCGATGCCGAACCTGAGGGAATCGTTTAAGAATCGTTTCCTTCTTGTATCCAGGATGACTGTCCATGAAGTCGAGCACTTTACACACGTATTCGTACGGGAAATGGGGCCTCGCGCTCGTTTCTTCGTCGGTGAAATCCTCGAAAACGGCATCGAATTCCTCTCTTTCGAAATGCGTCTCGTACAGCTCTTCTTCCGTTTCGAGGAAGCAAGCGTCCTGATCGTCGAGGGCCAGAATCGAGTCGAGTATTCTTTCGGCGAGATGAAGTTCCTGGGCCGACGCCCGCGTCAGGGGAGCAGAAGTCAGATCGATGGCATTCAATTTTGATAGAAGAGAAGACAAGATGAATGATGCTCGTATCGGCATAATTTCTTTTGGTATCCGAATCGACTTCGTTTTCCAACAAAATTGAACTTCCAGATTCGAAGCATCTTATATAGCACTTCGGAAAACTTCCCCATGGTACGAGATGTGAACGGAGCTCCGTTTGGCTCCACCGAATTCACCTAGCCAGGAGCGAGAATCTGGGATATTTTCGGGAAGTGGTCAGTCCTCCAAATCGGAACAGAGTTCCTCATCGGCTCCTGCTGTGGGACTTGTAACTTGACTGGCGTTTACGGTCGGGCTCCACACCTCCACAGTGGGGATCTTGCTCTCGGGAGTTCAGGGTTTGGAGAATCTCTCACACATTGTCCTCGACATCCCTAAATCGCTCCAACTCCTCTCTCATCGAGCTCCGTTCTCGTCATCTTGAACGCAACAGCTCGAACTGCGTGTTCTGTCAAGTAATTCGGCCACAACGATGGCTCCTTCGTCTGACGGTCGTGCATGGTTCCCTTGCTACCATGGTCCCAGTTTCTGGATCCATTCCGGACATCTCCAATGCACCGAGCACTGGCTTTTCAACGTGGATCACATTTGATACCACCCCGCAGTCGATCGATATCCCATCGTCAATCCTCACGGTAACTGGAATTTTGCCTCGTGGTGAACGGTACCGAAAGCCGTTAGATAGAGCTCGCGATTTCTCGAATTCTCGTGTTTTCCGAGGGGCGGATGAACGCATTTCAAGATTCGCGGCTGGAATAATTCAGAGGCGCGCATTTCGAACAACGCAGGCATGGCTCTCGGATGAAAATTCATCGACAGGAGCGGGAAATGTCCATATTCCAGGCCAGAAAACGTGATTTTGGATTTTCTGTAAAAATGGAACCAGGGCCTAAGCAGCTAAAAGGCGCTATACGTTTTCATTCCGCACCGAGACTAACACGATGAGCATGGTCTGGATCGAAAAGCGATGGGACACTTCTGACACATTCCTTGTGAGTGAGAGGGGGTCCTCCACTCGTTGTAGCAGCGAGCCGGGAAATGGAGGAAAGTTTTTACAATAAGTCACTCGATCTCAAGACTGTCCACCTACGGGGTAAATTCCGATAACCCGGGGAGAAAATCTCCAGTAGACTATCTAGATTCGTCTTTCCTCATCTGATGAAGGCCTTGCAGAATTGCGGATTTTCCTCTGGGAGAAGTCCGATGTCTCGACTCCGTCCTTAGGTCGGCAGTCGGGAATACCAAGGCACCGTTCTCCTCCTTCGACATCGTCTCTGTTGAATGAGAGGATTCGTTGTTCGAACAGCTCGTCTCTCCCTCTTCCAGCTCCGTGATTCCCACAGTGAGAATTTTGACAATCGGAAATCGCTGCGACGCGCTCGGAAGCAAATGGTCCTGCTCATTCCCCATCATTACCTACCCCATCCCTGCCAAGAGGGATGACATGCCGGATGGCGCGGCGGTGTTGCGTACAGCGGTCATGGATCATTATTCATCTTGAGTTCGAGAGCCTAATGAAGGAATATTTCATTGTACCCAAAACTTTCTCCTTGTCCTTATCGCGTTCGAATCTTCCTTTTCAGAAGCGTCCCATGCGAAGGACTCGGGGATATTCCCGAAACGATTTCCCCAAGGAACTGTTCTTTTGCATATAGGAATACATGTATATGGATAGGGACGGAATATCTGCGGCAAGAATCGTGCTTGTAGTAAAAACAAGGTCCGTGTAACAATCACACGGAAAAAACGTTCCCGAACGGAGACTGCTCGCCTCACCGAGCGTCAGGCTCCCCACAGTGCGCCGACTGAGCGCTATGTCGGAAAAGCGCCGCATCTTTCCGGTAGAGAACGAAAGAATCTTCGAACATGCGCCCGCAGTCAGAGCATAGAACTGTTTCTCAGCGAGGTGCAATGCGAGGTGACTGAATCATGCATTCCACGGCAACAACCTATCTCATGGCCGTTTCGAAGCAGGGAAGCTCTCCGCTTCCTCTGTGAGAAAGGGAAAACTTATCTGTTGCTGTTAGAGACTTCCGGACTTACGGGGTTGTGGCATTGCGTCGTCGCCGTCATCGTTAGACGTCGCTGTCGAACCCTAAGCTGTAACAGCAGATTGGAGCACGTCGAGGGGAAGGACTCATTCAATTATTTACACTAACATTGAACAGCGTGCTCCGGTGTATGGGAAAAATGTACGGACGGAAGAGGAAAAAGTTGGAGTCCCAATCCGTGTGCTGCCGGCCGTGCGCTGAATTTCAACACGTCGTCCTGTCTCCTTCTGACTCGTGGAAAAAAAGAGTTCCAGATGCTTCCGACGGGAGCCCCGGTCGCTCCCGGTGCCGAGGCTCTTCCTGAAAGCGATGAGAGCTGTCTGTCAGTCACAGAGTTGGAAGCCCAATAGGCGCACTACAACATCAACAACAACACTGCCCCTACCACTTCCACCGCTTGGAGCGTATTTCGATAAGCTCTGAAAAGGCATTTACCACTCTCCTGCCGCCCCCGGGCTTTCAATATCTCGAACACCTTCTCGATACAGACCCTCGGACCGACCCTCCCACCGGACTCTTCGATATGCGTACTTCCAATCGTCTCCTCGCTCCGACGCTAAAATCATAGTCCACGAGAGGTGCCCGGCTTCCAAACCGACAAAGAAATTCATAAAAACATTTTGGACCGCCGGAGATGAGAATTTCGGAGTGAAAAACTGATCGACGCAGCTTCATGAGTCTCCCGGGTAGATCGACCCGCAGCAATGTTCCACTAGGAACGACCCCTTGATCTGTCGGAGTGAGAGTACAACACCCCCACGTCAGAACCTGTTTAGAGACGCGGAAAAGCTCTCTCAGAGAGCGGAAGATCTGTCCTCTCTCTGATGTAGCTGTTCCTCGCGGAGCTTATCCGTTGATAATTGCCAAGGAATTAGGGTCCTCGGCATCGGATCGTCTTTGTTTGCGTTCAAATCCAATCCTCCTATTAGGTCGCCGCCTCGGGTCTTTCGACCGCTCTCGCGAGCACGTCATCGTCGACCTTGCCTCCCTGGCAGATAGAGGAGACAACTTGAACGAGACCGTCTCGAACAATCAGACCGGTGGGCACCGGATGGGAAAGGCTGAGAGGCCGATCCTTGAAAGGTCGATCCTCATCATTCACGGTCGAAACTCTCGCGATTGAACTCTCTCCCGACTCGGAGTCGGACGATATATTCATGGCATTTTCGAGGAGTGGTTTCCGTCGTCGCTGGATCCGCTCGTTTCGATTGCTCCGAGAAGAGCGAAAGAGGTGAAGAGTCTCCGGATGGCTCTGATGTCGACAAGCTCTGCCACTGTGAACTTTCGCCGTTTAGTTTCTCGGTCGGGCATGTTTCGAATTTTGATTGCGACAAACTTTGAACTCGGCTCTCAGTTGGGCACCAGAGTGAGGAGAACTCGCCTAGTCAGGACTAAGAGGAGCCAGTTGCAAATTTTCGAAAAGCATCACTATCCTAGGAAGATCTCCTGGATTATTCGACCTTTCGGCCGAGGTCGGAAGCGGAGCGACGCCGTCAGGTGGGCGAGTGGTCCGAGCACCTCTCACGCAGATTTGCATTGTGCATATCGAAGCTGTCTCGCGCGGATGGTTGCCGCTACGAATCCGGAAAGCTTTCGGTGCGGGAGCTCTACTTTCCGTGGCAGCCATCCGCGTGAATCTGGATGCGCGAAGGCGGGAAGAGGAATTAGACACCAGGAGGGCTCACCAAGGTCGTCGTCAGATTGCCGATTCCGTGACAACCCCCAAAGAAAGATTTCCGTCTTTTGTTCTCGAATTCCTCACCTCTTGTTCCCTAGATGACGATTTGCGATACAGTCATTGGTTTCAGAAAGAATGCGTTTCCGGTACAAGAACGGCCTCCGAATATCGCACGCGTAATAATTCACCTACGACCCGAGATCGCGATTTCTCTCCACGGTACGGCGATCGGAATTCCCGTGACAGGACGTCTGCTCGGCCAGATCAGGGCTGACCGATTTCGGTGCTTCCAAGTCTGAAGATGACTGATCGACACTTGGCGGCTGCCAGCAGAGCGTATAACTTAACACGCTGCGCTAGCTGGCCGCGGTTCGGAGGCTGCTCAGAGCTAGGAATCGCACGTCCGTACTCCTTCGGCGGACCAATCGTAGTGGATTGCCGCCTCATTAAAAATCGTCTCGTCGCCGCCGAAAGTGATAAAGTGCATACGCCTACGGCTTCTATTTCGGCAGAGCTCCGCATGAAACAAGCCGGCACTGCAAATGGTCCGTGAAGATTTGCTTCACACGAGCAGACGGCTCACCCGGTGCTGTCCCGAACGAGCTCGGCTCGTTACCGTCCTTAGCGACAATCACGTTGTCCAACGGATCATCAGCGTATTATTGTCCGCAACGATCTGTCTCCTGCTGCGTCCTTGTTCCTCCTCCAACGCTTCATGATTCGGCGACGCCGCGGCGGCACGAAGGTGCCTCTCTCTGCCCATTGGAGCGGTGTACAGAGGAATCAGGCCATGAGCAACAGGGAACCTCGAGACAAGGATGCAGCCCGACCCTGAGCAGTCTGTTGTTCTCTCGTTCCCCTTGATGTTGTTCTTAGCCTTGTTGTTAAGTCTTTGTTCTACAGACACGAGGACTTGTTCCTGATCGTTGCACGGAGCGGAACAGGATAGCGCTCAGGACTCTGCTGATGTGCGCATGACCCTTTCAATAGCCCCCTGCAAAGCTATGATGAGCAGCCTGATGAGACTCCGAAAAGGAGCTCGCTCGTTGTCCCTGACCTGCAGCTCGTTTTCGGCTATCTGGCTGTTCGATGGGTCGAGTCTCGCTCCGATGCTCGAATTCCAGCCCCGCACTCAGCCCCTAGATCTGGACCCCCTTTTCTTCCTGGGCTCGCTGTTCCTGCTGTTCCGACCCCGAGTCCTGACTCGTATCCCTGGAGTTGTCTGGTTTCGCTCTTCTCACAACGACCTATAATCACCGGCAATCACGGGATATTAGACTTCGTGTACGCGGAGGGAAGCAAGACCGGTCTTGCGACTCGCTTCCACGCCTCGCGTCCGAAGTCGAACTTCCTCCCAGAGAGTTCCGTCTCCGAGATGCAGAACGCTCGCGCGAGCGAATAGACATGACGCAAGCGCAAAACTCGAATGCGAGAGTTGCCGTATTCGAGAAAAAAGGGATCCGATACGCCCTGTTTGCTCACGTACCTGATTCTATCAAGCGTGAAATGGCTACGGTTAGAGGTTGCAGGACAACTTCGAGAATCGTTCGCTACCACCGAAACCTCGAGGACCGGAGCTGAGACCTGGTGCTTCAGCTGAGCGGAGCCTGTCGTGAAGAATTCTCGTGAGACTTTCGTCTGTCCCCTCAGCGGGTGTAGGTTCCGGAAGGAAACATCAGCCCCAAACCTAGAACTTCATTCTGCTCGTTTTCTTCTGACCTTAAGGCACGTGCAGGTGCGGTCGCGACCTCGTCCGTCATAAACTAATTCAACAGCTGGTGCTGCCTGTCAAAAATTCCGGGAGGAATATCGGTGAAGCGATCGACAGGACCGAAGCCCAGAATCGGAGAAACAGCGGTATAAGATACAGCTCATGTACAAAACATGCAATTTCGCTCGCCGTCGATGCTCCACGATTCGGCTCCTCGGCGACGACCTTCCTCTTTTGCATCGAGGCAGGTCCTCCTTTTCCGGCGAGACAAATTACGTTCAGTTCAACCTGGAGTAGACCGAAATTGACTTTTCGCTCAAGGTCGGGCCTGCGAGCGGATGGGCGAGCGAGCGACAGTTGAAGGGCGGAACAGGCGACTCCTCCTCGACTGACGCGAGCTCGCGCGTACTCGAAACAGGGATATTCATCATGTGGTTACTAGAATTGGGAAGTGGATAGCAGCGGGATATCGAGCCTGTTTTTCTCCTGGAAGAGGAAATCGTAACGGGGTTCATTTATCAATGAGTCAAAGAACTCTTTCCGCCCGCTGTTCCCCGCTCCCGGACTTGTCGCGGCGAACGACAACGTCGATGATCGCGTCCAGCCGTGGAGGGGATAAACCGAGGATAAAGCGGACACTCAGCTGATTATTCCACCTGCGCCGCTGGGTCGAAACGACCTAGGGGATCTCGAGTCGTCAACCGTGAGTGAATCCCGCCACGGAAATCTGTTGTCGATATCCTATTCGATGATCATAAAATGGAGCTACTCAGGAGCCAGAAGTCCATGGAGAGTAGTTCTTTGAGGTTCGGGCGACCGACAGAGCCTGACCAAGCGCTCCCTCTTCAATCGTGTCTCGGCGGGCGATCGAGAAAAAATTAGGGGCAAGTGCCGGAATTGTAGCCAGGACCGACTCCGTGTCCGATATCGAGCTCGCGTCCTCATGTATTGTGGATGTCGCAGAAAAGAAATTCCGATATCGCGCCAAGTGTAAACATTATTTATTAATCAGTCGCTCGCTCTATCTGCGGTCACGAGAGGTTGTACGGAGCCCGGTCCAGACTATTTATTCTCCAGCATGCTCCTATCCTATGGAGAACGGGCGTTCGAGGGACGCTCCTGAACACGCACTGGCACAGAATCGATCGGGCCCTCTCATTCTCTCCTCGTCGTCGTCTCGGTCGGGTGTGGATGGATCTCGCTTGGATGATGGAGGGGAATGTTCATTAGATCCAATGAACTCAACAGAGGAAATCGGTAATTTCCAGTGGTCTCTGGAGAACACTTTCTGCTTCGGAATTCGCGTCTGGCAGCGGGATTGGAAACTGATTTGGTTTGATTCCGAATCGAAAAAAAGAAAACCTTTCATGGGGAAACTTTTCTCTCCGCTGAGTCCCATGCTCATCCCGGCTCCATGCGCCCAGAAATGAAGAAACGAGAGATCAGAGAGTGAGCGGAATAGCAGCCCTCTGGAATTCCCAAGGTCCTAGATTTCATTTTAGCCGCTGCCTCGAAATTCTTTGAGTATATTATGATGAGGGAAATGGAGGTCATTCAAGCAAGCTTCCATTCGGGAGACTTATCACTCTGAGGCTAGGCCAAAGCTTCTCCACATTTGAGCTAGAGTGGACAAACTCCTATCGTCTCCTCCTTGTCCGCTTTCGGTGACAAACAGGGCAAATAGGGTTTATGTGAAGGACAGTGGAGAGTCCGGGACGAGTGCGGATTAACTTGACTCGAAGCTCTTCAGTCTAAGTTTCTTGGTTGCCTACACGATATATGATTCTTGCGGAAGCGGTGTTTTCTCTAATGAAAGACGAACGGACTCGATCGTGTTCAGAGGTATGGCTCCTTTCCGTCGTCCAGAAATCGGAGGGCGTCTCCCTAACACGCGCGGGGATGGCGAAGGTGGGTGAACGGTCGAGTGAACGTTTTTTTTTTTCGTCAGAGAAGCTCATCGGCACAGGACCCCGCGCTCCTTACCTGACGTTATTTAATATGTTCGCCGAACAAGGAGCAGAGCGCTTCCCAGAGCACACCTGGTACGTCGGGCGAATATCTCGTGTTGATAGTAATCGCCGCCGGAAGCTCAAGCAGAAACGTTCCCCCTGTTGAGAATCGTTTCGCAAATATTCCCTTTCCCGGGAATAATAAAAAATGCGAAGAATTCCAAGACGAGGATCCTGGAATCTGGATGTCACGTTTTAATCACAATATAACCCTCGAAGAAAGCTCTGGACTGCATCTGGCGTGCCGACCAGATGCTCCTTTCTCTGAGAGCATCTCCGACGAGCGCTCTCAGGAGTCATTACCCCGTTTTTACTCCCGCCTTTCCGGAGGGGTATATACCAGCATTCTCCCTCACTTCTCCCCGACTCCTTCTCCCTGTTCGCTCTATCCCGACTAAAGTTCTTTCGGAGGAGCCTGGGAAGGATCACATAGTGCCCGATGGTGGAAACTCGTCGATGGAAGGCATCCTTTCTCGAACATAGCGGCCCGATCCCTTCAGCCTCATGTCCATTAGCTCTGCGCGGAAACAGGAGATTGTTCCTTCTTACAAAAACTCAGTCCCAGATAGCAGTTGCTACATCAACAAATAGATGGATGGACGAAAATAGGACTACATACATATATGCCCACCTTCGTCTATCCGGACGTACATGTATACCAGGCTCACCTGGGAGAGGGTAGTTAAGACGCGACTTGCTCTCAAAATCGAGCCGTGCAGCTGTTCGCAAGTGTGTCGCGTTCGATAACGAGTTTCCAGGACGATCGGTCTTGCCGCAGAGCGATCCCTCGCGAAAACCGATGGCGCTACGGAAAGCAGCTCAGAGACCTCCAGACGATCCAAACGACCGACGGGATGCTTCTTCGGAACCATTCTCAAGCTTCGGAGACTGTAGCCCGGAAAGATTATGTTCTTGACGATCAGGCTTAGAAATCCCCCCCCCTCCCGCCCCCGCGAATACGTTCAATGAATATATCTGTCCTACGGCGAATCGGTCTGATTCAAGCGGACGAGCGACCCCGAATCCGTAAACGGCGACAATACATGCGTTCGGAGAATTCATGCAGGTCCCCGGAGGGTACTCCGCGCCCCAGAAGAGATTCTCATCATCGGATTCCATCGAGTATGCGCCCGTATCATCATTCCGCTCTGAGATCGGTGAACTCGAACGTGCTGAGCCAATCTATGAAAATGATCTGAACCCCTCGGGATTCAGATGAGGTTGGAACGATATAATGTTGGATGAGTTCCGCGCATTATTTTCTATCTCGCAGGCATCAAGCTCGTTGTTCCAGTTTCCAAGCTCGGCGGGAGCGTATTGGAGGGAAAGGAGCACACCGACAATACCACGTAGCCTGGATGAGACTTGGCTCAGAGCAGAGTGATCCACTCCACGCCGGGAATCGAGGTGGACCCACACCGAAGCCAGAGCAGGTGAAGCTTCCCGGACTTCGAAATTTTCGGGACTGCTCTCGGGGATTCCCCTCCCCTGAGGGTGGCTCAGGCCAATCTTCAAATTAACGGAGCTTTTATGTTTCAATTCGGCTCAGGCTTCATTCCTCTTTCGTCCGGAGGTGTTAGCCTCATGAGTCGTTCCTCTTTTCAGGCTGAGGTTCTCGATCTCGTAGAGTGGAATGCTCAAGCATCAGAGCCACCTCCCTCGAGAACACCACGTATTGTATGTATGTACATTTGGATCCGTTGCTTCTTGGATATAGAAATTCACGAATCCATGAGCTAGCTGATTCGAAAGGGAATATGATGGGGAGGGGGAGGATCAGGGGGCGCAGTTGCGGAAAGAGACTGCGGCAGCGCCAGCTCGCGAGGTCCCGTCGCGTCACAGAATGTTCACTCGTAATACTTGCAAAACACATTTATATCCTGTTCCCATTCCCTGAATCAATATCGCTGAAGCCGACGACGAATTCGCGCGATATTTGGCCTCACAGCTGCTGAGGCAGAACGATGAGCCCGGGAGTAACGGAAAGAATCGATGTACAAACATAAATGAGAAGGGATGCAGCGAGTCGGAATGCGGAAATTCCGTCAGATTTCGGAATTCGGAGCAATACCTGCCGTGCGAGGGTGTGTGAGGGACGCCCTCTCGTGCACGTGATCACTCGGCTTCGGTCTGCTGCACAAACACAATCAGTTCTCAACGTCACGTTTTTTACACGTGCCCGTGGGAAGAGCCTCGTTACGATTCGGCGGCGTCGCGAGCTTTAATTGTGATTTCTCGGTGGAGGAGTCGGAGTCGGCTCCTGGATGCACCTCTCAAGAAACGAAACAGATAGAAAGTTCCACTCTACCTTTCGTTCCCTGTAGCCGTCATCATGGGGGAAATTGATATCGCAGTTTTCTGGATCGACGATAAACTCCGTACTCGGTCGTCAGGCCCAGATGTCCGGGAACGACTCGAGTGCATCTAGTATTCACTGCGAACAAGCAATCGATGCACAACGTGTGTACGGACTACGAAAGTGCGCCGCGTCAGCTCCGAATCCGTCGACGTTTTACCCCATGCAGCGAGTTTCGCAGGACCCAGTATATCAATACGGAGTCCACGTTCGTGAGCTAATTTCACTGGTAGTTTAATAGATTTCTGGGGCGTTACGACCTCGTGTTCATGTTCTGAAGGTCCATCTTTGAATATTCAGCGGCCATCACCAAAGTTCCCATTCTGGTTTATTAATGACGATGGCCTGCGCTTTTATTACTCGGAACAGCGTAGGACGGCACGGATTGTTCTCTCGGAAGCACCATTTCTGCGAGTTCTTTTCAGAGCGATGTTCGCCGGGAAACTTCATTCAAAACGTTCGATTAGCATCAATGGAGTTCTCCCTGAGAGGGAAAATCTAGAAGGATGTCTTCTGGGCGCTCGCTATGCTTCCGTCTACACGTGGCGCCAATTGTGGATGGGAACACTACAACTCGACTCGGTCAGTCCACCGAAGCAAATCCATTCCGCGCTCCCCAGTCGTCGCTACGTGGACTGGGGTACCCGTAAATATGGTTCTGGATGGTCTCGCGTGAGCCAGATTTCGAAAATCCCCTCGGCTCGCGATCCGCTCCTGAAAAAAACGATATGACACACCCGAGCTGGTCGCCTCTTCGAATACGGGAGGGGACAGGGAGCGGTCTGGAGCTTTGACCACTGCGAGCTTCGGAACGCGACGCGAATATTCAATTTATCAAAAACATTTCTGAATCCAATCGTGCTGACCGAGTTCCAAGAATCACCGGAGGCTCGCTCGAGGATTCCGAGCAGGATTATGTTCTCCACCGGTAAGAATAGAAGGAATCAGACCCGATGGAAGAATGATTGCACGGTCCGCGGTTCAACGACACACGGCCGAGGTCGAGACTATGAGCTCATGCGCGGCCTGCCGTCCAGGGGGTCGGGAACGGAATGAATAATTCCGAAATGCAAAAAGTGGAGGCTACCGACGGTGATGCGACGGTTCGTTGGATGTTCCCCCGATCGAAACCTGCGATGCTCGCACATTCATAGATCTGATGAACAGCGGTTTGGGATTCTCGAACGTCTCATCTGTATCTAGAGGATATGACTGTCGTATAATTCGAGTCTAAATTAATGGATCATGGTTCTCGGAAGTCGACGGTGGCTGGCATGGGTCTGTTCATTCTCACATCTCATTCCATCTCGTTACGACTCAAAATTCCGTGGTGAGGAAGCCTCCTAGGTTCTGGATCACCGCGAACAATGGACTCGTCGCGGAAAGTCGGAAAAGCCCTCTATTGAGCGAGCCGAGCTGAGGATTTCGCGATTCCTCCATTCAAAGGTCTGGTTGCAACCCGACGTTGCTCGCGGGCGGCCGCTGTTTTTTTGCGAAACATTCTACTGGAAGATCATTCGCCTCCGTGATGACTCCATCGAGAAGGAACTCAGAGATGCGGAGAGCCGCATTTGCTTTGATGCGTTGGCAGCCTTCCTCTCCTCTAGCTGACCGAATGTTTCTCCTGAGAGTCCGGTGGAAAAAAGCGCAAGTTCACCCACACAGAGTCAGACATCGGTCCGCAGCTTCCGAAGCAGCACAAAACGAGCAAACAGGCGGTCTATGTAAAACCCAATGGCGCCTTTGCTCCTCTCTTTTCATGGCGGTGAAGCCGATCTGAGAACCAAGACAAACAAGGGGCGTCCAAGACCCAGCGATAAAAAAACCGACTGAGAAGAAAGACCCGGAGCGGTCCCCTCATTCAGAGAGCAACGCATTCTTCCATGGTTCGCTCGACGATCCGAGCTCTCTCGCTGGGTCAGAGGTTCCCCGTTTGAATTCCATCTATTTTCGAAGTCCAGGACAGCCTCAATCGTAAAGAACACAGGATTCGTCTGACCCTCTTTTCCAGAAAACAAAGGTCGTTCGAACAATAGGCTGGGCATGGAGAACTCCACAGGGGATCATTCAAAGTTCGGTAATCCAATTCGAAGTCAGAATCCCGTTCACGGAACAGCGGCGAGTGGGGAAGGATACTGGAAACGGAGGCGTGCAGGCGAGTGGGCTTTTACTCACTCTCGAAATTGATTTAATTTGCCTCCGTTTACGATTCCTCCCTCTCGAGGAAGCCAGCTCGGTCTCTAAAGCTCCAAGGCCGTCGAGGCTCTCGCTTGGATGTGCAAATAAGCAGCTCCAATGCGAACTCGATCCCCTGCGGTCAAGCTCAACTACCGAATCGCTTGTCGCTGTATCGGACGGCGAGCTCTGTTGTGAATCTAAATATATTCCGCGGCACAGCAAGACCGGGTCAGATATTTTTCTCTTGTGAGACCGATTCCTTTCATTCCGGATGCGTATTCCGAGCTGCAGAGGACTTCCGGTCGGGGAGGACGCCCCTCGAATTTTTCCAGGGACTGCCTGTCCCGCGAAAATCGTCTCCCATAGTAGAACCGATATCGTTTCTCCGAAGGCCTGAACGACCGAGTCGCCTCATGGCACAGCTTCGAGGATTATTCTCGCGGGACCATCGCGGCGACGCTGATTTCAGACGGTTTCTATTTACGGCGTTTCCACCTTGTGCGTTTCCGTTTCGCTTTCGAACCTGTTCGCTTCATCTTTATATTTCGCTGACTTTGTTCCAAAAAAGACAAACAACTTGTCCGGCTCCCTTGTTCTCAGAACCTTGCAGCTGTTTGCGCTTGAGTTGCCAAATGTCGGATTCTTGGACGGCAGGGAGGCAGACGTCGGCGTCGAGACTGCGTTCCGACTTTCAAACGCAGTCTTCCGGCGGTCCGAGTCCCTCGCCTCTTCGGGTCCAGGCGCTCCGCAGGACAGAAGGCTTGGTGGCTTCTTCCTTGAGCTGATTTTAGTCGCTGATGACGGCGCGCATGATGAGATAAAGGACGTGGGGACAGATTGGGAGTTTCTGTCAGCCCTCGAACTCTGACCGCTGTTTATCCCTCACCTGCCTCTTCTGAGCGTGATGTTCATGCGGTGTCTTGACTACTCGGGAGAAGCTCAACCGCTGAAGCCTAGTGATGACTCAATTTCATGCTGCCGTATAAACATTAGAGAAGCTCCCGTTTGCCGGAGGTAGGTATTACGATGGAAAAGCCGGCTCCGAATAGCTACTACCGCTCGTCAGGTAGTTTGAGCCCGTAAGCGCAGCGGAATGAGTATTGCCATCGTCCTTCTAGGAGAAGTCGTCTGGTTGTATCACGAATGGTGACGAGACGTAGGGAGGGAAGAAACGAGATGAGATTCTCGAATTCTGCAGTCTGAGTTTCTCGCCGAGTTTCGATTACGTCAGCAATGCTCTCCCATGAATAGGACTATGCTCTGTGCAAAAGCGTCCTTCGGTCGGTGAGGAGGAAGGTAGGCAAGCACTTGGGATTGTGCTTTTCAGGAGGGTGTGCAATTCTTCGTATCGGTAGTTTCCTTCCTCTCGATTCCGAATGATGTACCTATGTAGCTCGGTGAGGACCTTCCGGGCCATCCAGTCGCGTAGACGTAGGCAACGTTTCCTCAGCACTCCCATACTGATTTTGAATCACAGACCCCGAGGTCAATCATGGTCAGTCACGAGCCCGCGGAACCCACCAGCTGAAAATTTCAGGGATTAAGTGGGGAAGAGATGTTGGGTCTTGGGGCCTTTCGCGTAGTTTTCCGATGGAGCCAACGATGAACAAGTCTATGATTCAAGCACGAAATCTCCGAATCTTTGCTCATGGGTGGAGCAAAGAAGAAACCACACGGATGGATCTCGATTTCGAGAGATATACTGCAGATGGTGCGAAACGTCACTCTTTCCAATTCATCTCGGCCCTTCTCTCGGGCCGAGCGACCGACCAACCAACAATACGATTGTCCGTCCGATGTATGCACCTCTGCGCGTTCGTGTCGCGGAAATGGAAAGAGGCTGACTTGAAAAATGAAGTCTATTCGCTTCGTGACAGCGTCTGATGAATTCGGAATTCTCGTCCAACATCGCCGCTCCGACTTCGTCCCCCGTCCGCGAGTCCACAGAACGATTCTGAAACGGTTTCCAGGAAGACGATGGAATCGACAATGGACTCAAACGAATTCAAGGGACCCTCAATCCAAGGGTCCATTATCCAGAAGTGGCTTGTGGATGGTGGACAGCGGTTCTATTTAGAGCAAACGATATTATTGAATTGAAGGAGCGATTTCCTTTATCCTTCGATCGAACAGGACAGACGGGGAATGAGTGCGAGCTGGAGAAACATCCGAGAAAAACAGGAGACAACGACGCGACGGCAGGACGCACGGATCGACGGACATGCGATGACAGAGAAGAGCTGCCGGGCGAGAGGCTTGCCCTTCTCCTTTCCTGGCTTGTATGAGAGGTCACGTTTCAGTCTTTCTCGAAACGGAAGTGAGTTAAGAGGAAAAAGCACGCTTTCGTAATGAAAACTCCGGCCATTAGGATGATTCATCATTCATCACGAATTCACAGCAGTGAGCAACCGACTGCGACATTCAGTTTCGAGCCACGCCCGAATGATTTTATCACGTTTCTACTATCGCTTATCCACCGTGCTAATGATCGCTTCAGCAGCGAACACTGAGCTCGGAAGAATCCGTTAACCTTCGGAATCTGTTGCCGAACTCCATGCGCAACGATCTCTCTCGGAGTCCGGCGGATTCCATACGATCAGGCATCCTTGAATCGCAAGTATCTGTCCGGATCGCCTCAAGCACCGGCACCACCGTGCGGTTTTCGATCGGAAGCGGTGCGTGTACGCAATTTCCTACCTGCGCAGTTCGGGCTGGTGATCATTGTCCCTATTTCATCACGGAGAAAAATTGGAGCGAGACACGGGGAAATACTTCGGAGCTCGGTACGGAATCGCTCAGACTCGCCAGCCGGAGAGAAAACATATGGCCTGCGCGTTCGCCTGGCAAAGTCTGGCGAGAACGGCAATCAAACGCAAGAGAAGTTCCGAGCAAAAACAAGATCCGGTCAAGCAAACTCTCAGAAGCCTAATGATCTGGGTTTTTGGATCTCTGCTCCGGAAGCTGTTTTTACGCATTCGTCCGGAGAGTTTGGTACGTATTCAGAAACTGGAACGAATGGCTTGCAGAGCAGCCTTTTTTTTCTCTTTCGCTCGCAATGTACAGCGGGGAAGCCGAAACTTCGCTGGGGAAGATAGCCCCTCGCTCCAACTTCGACAAGGTAGTACGCGATTCGCACAGGTTCACTTCATCGCGTATAATGAAGGAAATTTCGACCGAGGCTTTTGCAACAAGGGAAGAGTGCATTCTCGGAAAGCGGACCTCGATTTTCAATTTTCCGTCTAGTCATTTGAGCCGTTCTTTCCACAGCGCGCGGTGCTCTGCCGCGGCAGAAGCGGCCCCGGCCTATCATCGAGGAAACGTTCGAATTCGATGAATTCGGCATTCGAGACGCTTGAGGCCGATCGATTCTCGGAGGAATCGCTGAGCGATATTTCCAGCAGAACCCGGGCTTTTCAAGAGGAAATCGATCCAAGTCGACGATCCCTGGATTCCGATCACACTGGACCTGAGGCTTCGGTGGCTGAATCGATCCGTCTCATCTCGAGGGAGCCCGGGATTGGTAACACCGAGATTGGAATCGATTTTTCAGAGGCGTCTGAAGCATGCGCAAATCTCAACAGCGACGAAGGAGATAAAGCGGCAATTTTTAGGTCCAATGACAAGAAAGGCCGGAACGCGTCCTTGACGAGCGTGTCAATTGCAGAACAGATGTCGGACACCGGGGTCCGCCTCTACGAGATCCTCATCGATCGGCCGGACCTAGCCAGGTGGGTCCACTGTGGATCCGTCGCACAGTGGTCCCGGAGTGGAAAAAACGAATAACTTTCGGACGGGTGAATGGAATTTCCTGAAACTTGATTTTTACCATCGTATACGCATTCTCGAGACATTTAAACCCTTCCTACTGCAGCGTTTTTTTTCACGGAAAAAAAACGATACCTCGATAAATCCCATGTTGAAGCCCCATAGAGATTCGAGGAATTTTCGATTTTTTTTTGCGACAGCTTGCGACAGTGCTACATAGCCTTTTGCTGAATTATCAGGCTCCGGACGAAACAAAAATGAAAGTTTCAGCTGCCTCGAGCTGCCTTTCTGGTTTTGTGAGACGACTGGGCGTGAGCGGTGTGCAGTGAAAATCACCAAAAACTCGGGGCTAGTAAGGAGCTCCATTCTGTTTTAGGAACTCGTCTTGACTTGTTTCGACTAGTCAATGGCGAGTAACGCCGAGACTTCTTTATTCAGATCTTAACTTTGTCTTTTGGGCTCAACTCGAATTGAGTCCATCAAAGGTCCATCAGAGGTGGCCAACAACATGTGCATTACATCGAGATTGGTTGCTACCCGCTTGACCTTCCTGGAGTGACGCAGTCGAAACTCTTTGTGAGTCTTATTGCTCGCCTCTTGCGCTTCCTCACAAAGCGTTCCGATTGGCAGAAGCGCCTCCTCGACTATCACTTTCCCGTGCATCAACAGCTTGTGAACTGTATTTGGCATGTAGTACCAACCGTACAGTTCCACGGATGAGCGTGCAGTTTCCGAGCAAAACGAGCCGAATTTCGCGCTGTCGAGCGGGAGCTCACAGTTCATGGCATCGAGTATCACGCTGAAACGTCGCAGCAGATCGGCATCGATGCCAGTTATTTCAGAGGTTACTTCCGGATCTGGGATTTATCGCGGTATCGTTTTTTTTTCCGTGGAAAAAAACCGCTGTAGTAGGAATGGTTCAAATGTCTCTAAAATGCGTATACGAGGGGGGAAATCAAGTTTCAGGAAATCCCATTCACCCGTCCGAAAGTTATTAGTTTTTTCCATTTTTAGCCATTTTGGGACCACTGTGCGTCGGGTTCAGCGAGCCTAGCCTACGAGTCTTTCGCACGTAAACCTACGGCTCAGCCTAATCTCAACATTGATCACGAGCATCACTTGGATAATCAGCCCCTGGTGGGGTAGCCCCCTGCCGAAGCTGTTTCCCTGGTCGTCGCCTCTCTTACGCCCGGTGGCAAACAATTATAGGACCCATCTCTTTTCCAATTTCGCCGCATTCCAGGGGAGCCCTAAGTCAGCAGCCTCGAAGTGTCACAATTCCGTATTCTTCGTCTCTCCGCAGAGATAGAACAAGGAGAAAGCTGTCGCAGATTTCCGCAACTCTGAATAAGGTATCAGCGCCGTGGTTTCGGAAACTAGCTCCACCGCCTCTCCATTCATTCCGTTATCTCTCCTCGGGGGACAGATGTGAACGTCGGTCTCCGAGCTCCCGCCCAAGAATATTCCTTTCCGGACGGAAGGAGTCCGAATCTCAGGCGGCGAAGCTGAGCTCGGAAGCATCGAGAACCGAAAGCAGCCGCTCAGGTGGGAGCTTTGGAACCGTCAACGGCTCAAAGGGAATCCATCGATGTTCCCTAGAAGACACCGATTTCCCGCGCTTATCCGGCAGCCATGATATCCTGCAGAGACACACAGTGATGTGATGCGCACCCGTGGTGGTTCCCAGCGGATGAGCGCCTAATATATGTATATCGAACGGCGGTTTCAGTGCATTCCTTTGTAGTGCTTTCAATTTAGCGAGAATTTTCTCGTGACACATACACGACCAAATTAAGTTGGTGAGGAAAATACGAGCTCGATGAAGTGATTCCGAGGATCGGAAAGCGCGATAGCCGAGGGACTTCTCTGTCGTTATTCGAAACTGAACGAAGATCCAGTCTTCCATCAGAATATTTGCGGTCTCGGCTGGTGCTCCCGCTTTTCGGAAATTTTTCGGTCGTCCCAACGAAGAGAAGAGAGCTATCCTTGCGTGTCTGCGGCTTCGTGATCCATCGGAGGGAATCGATGGAATCGCTAAATGCTTCCCGCGTGGAGAGCCTTCAAAGCGCTCTCATTTCGTATTCATGCCTCGACATGTAGATACATCGAAGCCGGAGGGAAGACATTCTCTCTCTTGAGAAAAGACCCTTCGTTCACGCCGCGGCCGGATTCCGACCCTCCCTGGGAAGTTCTGCGAAGCGAAAAAACGCGTACGGTCGTGGATGTAATTTCCACTTGGAATTTTATTCAACACTTTGGCTTCAACGGAACAGGAAACACTTTGTCGATGCTGTCAAACATGTTTGTACAGGGAAAAAGAACCGGGATATCGAGGCGATAGTCTCGTTTCTCACGAAGAACCTCGTCTTGGTAACGACGACGCCGACGGCAGCCCCACACCCGAGGAGACTCCCACTGAAACCTTCATCTGAATATTTTTATTCCTCTCCCTTCACTGTGGTTCCGATGTTGAAGGATACGATTTGCTCGTATTTAAACAAAGTCCCCTCGTACTCCACTCTGAGGGGTCGGCCATGGCTTTCTTCGGGCACGGGATTCGCTACACGTTTTCAATAAATTAATTCCGTCAGGTGCCGGGGGAATAGCTTCGTCCGATGGATTGGGATAGGTGGGCTGTAACCATGAGCTGGGACTGAAGCGGGCTCCGTAATTTCTCCTTCGATCATTATTTTCCAGCAACCCTCCCCTCCCCCCTCGTTCTGCTTCCCCTAAAGATCGCCTGATATCCCCTAACTCCGTATAACTGCGCGAGTGGTCAGTGGATTCTGTGTGTTGAAGGGCACATCGGAGCTCAATTTGCGAGAGACACACATCCGCTCGAAATCCGCTGCTTCCTTATCCAGTGTTTCGATGAGGGCCTTCGCGGTTTTCTTCTCTGCTCTGACAAGTCGCGTCTGTAGCCGGCTGTTCTCCTTCCGCAATTGGTCGATGGTGAGCTCTTGCTTATTCAACTGTGAAAATAGAAGCCAACATCTCAGTCAGTCATACGTGCCCTCCCGCGTCGAGCATGAGCCTCGGTCGTTCAGCAGAATTCGCCGCTGTGTCATCAAGAAGACTGATAGGTCTAAACAAAGGTGCACTTTCCGTGCAACCAACCATGAACCTCCAGAGCATCAAGACCCGGAACTTTCGAGAGGTACAGGAAGGCGGATGTCTGTACGTGATCGTGCAGAATATTAACGAAAGAACAGGGAAGAAACTTCAGACTAAGAGAAATGAGCAGAGGTGCGGAATGACCCCGGTCGGGAAGCTGAATGAAACACAGTTTTGCAATCCGTCAGCGAAACTTTCCGATTACAGGGGAGAGGCTTGTGAAATCCGAACACGGAGACAATCATTTACCTGTTCATGTAGTCGTAGGACTTCTTGCTGCAGGCGCGCCATGTAGGACATCTGCAGCTGATAAGCCTCCAGACTTTTTTCTTTCCTGGAATTCGGACCGGGATTTAGGGCTCGAGCTCGACTCTTCGCGGGAGATACGCGACGGCATGACCGAACGAACCGTCCTCACAGTTCCATGAGGCCAACGAAAGGGAAAATGTAGCTCCGAACGAGAAAACATTCCGACAGCTTGTCTGGGCTATTCACTCTGAGCGAGGCTTCGCCTACCTCTCCGCGAGAGCTCATGATAGCACCGATGTGATGCATGGATCTCTCGGATTACGCTCGCAAACGCCACAGAACGTAACGTTGTTGCCGCGGCTGTTCCACTCACCATCTCTGAGCCTCTTCCTGCATAGCTTTGATGGAATTGTGCTGCGCCATCTGCGCGCCGGTCGGCTGCTGTCCGTAGCCTTGCGTCGATGTGCAGTTGATGTTGGAGCTCTGGTTGTGGAAAGGTCCGCTATCGAAGGGAGGCAGAAAACACATGAGCACTTCGCCCGTCGTCACGTTGCTGCCGTCCTCTTCGTGGAATCGACTGTTCAGGATGAGGTCCGAAGTGAAGGAATTCTTCTCGAAAAACACCTTCTGCTTCCTAGATGAAACGCAACTGCTGTGCTGATTATGAACAGGTTTGGCGGCGCCGGCGGATTCGGTACATTGCTCCCCGCAGCGGATGTGCATTGTCACGGCGTCGTACGGGCCGACGAGCGAAGGACTTTTTATTCTCTGCGAAGGAATGAGAGAACACATTTACATCCTCCTGGGCGCAATGAGCGCTCCGCCGACACCCAATGAGCTCGGCGGTACGCGCACTTGATGTTTCGCGGGCGGCGAGCTCACGGGTCATCTCGCGGTGCTGTCGAGAACCGGGCGACATATTCCCTCGTTTCCGCGAGGCACGTACCTTGACCATGAAACTGCCGATGCCGTATCGACGGAACTTTTTCCTCACCACGACGTTGAGGAGCACCACCACTTTCGCGCCCGACGGCCTGAAATTTGCATGAAATCAACCGGTGGTCCGACATCGCGAACGAGAATACTAACATGAGAATATTCGCCGCCCGAAGAAAGCTGGAGTACGTTGCCGAGGAGGGTGGGCAAGGAACAAGCCGAGCAGATCCGAACTGGTTCATTTTTTTCTTTTTTCTTTCTATGGATTTCCTCCAAAGGCCTCCTGATGGAAGATCTCCGTTGACGGTTTGTCTCACCTGTAATCTTTACTGAAGGACGCGCACGCGACGAGTCGGGATTCCACACCGACCTGGCGCTCTCGCTTCCTGTGCTGCACTGCTTTGAGATATGCCTCGAGACTCTTCGTGAACATCTGGCCGCAGTCGTTCATCTCATCTTCGTCGTCAGCGATGCTGGAACAGAACAGTATGTGTGGGCATTCTGGAACTTTTCAGAACAAATCGAGTAAGCAAAGCTGACGAACTAATTCCCAAAAAAGAGCTTGACTCGTATTCGTTCCGTATGAGCTCTACTTGGCTGGTCCTGATGGAGGCTCAGCGAACCTCATCCCCTGCAGACAGGACATCATCGTAGCTACGAGGAACCCACAGGAAAGTTCAGAGCGGACGGGCTGTATGACGATTGGGACAGGAACTGAGGGAGGCAAAGCGTTCCCACGGCTCCCCTCATCTCGGCATCGTCAACGCTATCACGAATTAGCCTCCGGGGCAATCAATTAGAGACACATTTCGCGTACCGCCTTGGCTCAATTATTCGAGGTGGCAGCCCTCGTTTGAACCACCCGAGGCTTTCACCGAGAAACTAAAAAAGCGCGGCATGCGCCCGAGTCGTAAAGTTAACCCCGGTCGAGGGCGCGGAAACGAATTGTGCTAACACTCGCCATGATTCATTCCTCCGTCGACTTAGCGTTGCTGTGCTGCCTTCTCTGCAGCCCACTCGGAATTGCGGTGCAGGGGTGGCAGCGGCGGCAGCTCGTCGTTCCCCTCGTCGGGGTTCGCGCACCCGTGAGAAATCCGCCAGCTGCTGAAGGTTAGGCAGCTACGCGAGGATCCCCGAAGATTCCGCTGTCCCTGAACCAGAGGACAGCACCCCGGGCCAGAGATCGTGATAGGTTCTATCCATCATCCCAGATCATGCAAGTCGTTCATTCATCCGTCTTGGTAAGTGAGAATGAAAAGCGCGCACGTCTGATCGATTCAGCCAGCCCCGCTCTCCGACGAGCCGCAAAGTAGCCTATGACGGTACCTTTCATCGTCATCGTCCGAGGAGTCATCACAGCAAACATCCGAGTACAAATGGTCGGAACAAATGCTCCCGCATTCGTTCAAGATCTCCTCCTTATTCCGACGGTTCCTGAAATGGGGAAAATCAAACTCATCACAGTTTGCAATGGAACCCTCGACATGGCAGCATGCTCGATATGGTCGCCCATCCTAAGCGGCACCGGCACCGCTCCAATAAATCTGACGGTGGACGCTCGGAACGCGATCGCACCTTTCCAGCATCGGCGAAATATAATGAGATTTCCCCCACCGACCCCTCCCTGCCGTGGGATCGGCTTTTTTTTCTTTCCCGCGCACCTATCCGTCGTTCTCTCTGGCGCGCTAACTCTCGCGTAACTGCCAACGAGTCAATATCTGGCCGTCAGCTCAACAAGCTCGAAGAGCTTCGCCCGTCTGAACTCCTGAGGGAGTCAGATCCGATCTCATATGTATTCGCGCCGCCGTTCTCTTCTTCGCACCTTTTCTCCCTGTTTGTTCTTCCCCTCGGTCGCTCGGAGTGACGAAGTAGACGAGAAGGGCTCAAGAAGCATCTCATCGGCTCCGCCGAGCATCATTCGACGGATAGTAAAAGCGGAGGTGCCACTTTCCGTTTCATTACTCAAAGACAGACAAAAGCATCGAGGACACCGAGAGAAGGAAAAGCGACTCACATCGAGGCCCAAGAGACCCACTGACGGTTGTCGAGAGGGCTCTGAGTGGCATCAGACGTCGCGGCCGCCGATCCGGGCTGCTGTTCTACGCCGACGCCGCCGCCGCCGACGACCCGGTCTGGTTCAATCTCGTCTTCAGGCGAGGAGACACTTGCGACGCTGAGTCCGTTACCGTCGCTCCCTCCAGACAACGATGGGACGATTTTTTGCCAGGGCTTCGCGCTGCCCCCGAAGCGGCTCATCATCATCGTTTCGGTGTTGTTGTTGAACTCCAGTCGCGCTGGAGAGGATTTTGAGTTCAGAAGGTCACGCTGTGTCTCTGGAATTGGATTTATAGTAATCGGATGAGCGATATTGATCAGCGACATCACAGCCTGACTTCGTTGCCGATCTGGCTGGAGATCCGCCCAGCTCCCTCATGTGTATTCGGGAGGTCTTCTCCTCGCGTATCTACGATTTTCCGTTCTTTGGTGAATCTCCTTCCCCGTCGATCCTTCCTCCTGCTAGCAGACCGAGCTTTCGGGGATGGCGGCGAATATCTTCAGGGAATATGTATTCGGGATCAGACGAGTCAGGGGACGAAATCAAGATCAGCCTGCCTACCTTCAGGATCGCGTAGGACAACCAGGGTTCGAGTTCCCTCGTGGCAGAGCTGTTGGAATATTTGATGAGGAGCGAGGTGAGGAAGATAGTTGTCGTGGAGGAGCGCCACTACGGAGTGCACCAAGTCACTGTAAGTGATCGTCTGAAAAGAAACAAGACAACGCTTCTTGTAAACAGCGATAAGGGACCGTCCCCAGCCTGTTGAAAAATCGTCTCTTTCGGCGAGCGCAACCGACACGATCACAGTGCAACACCGGTGCAACACAGTGCGTTATCCTGACATTTCTTATCAGGCAACGTACATTCGCGCAGCTATCGCGGTCGGCGCTTAACTCGACCTGTTACGAATTATTCCCGTCGCTCCGTAGACAATGCGGCCCATAAGCCTGCGATATCTGAAACGGCGACCGTGGATCCCTGCGAGCGAGGAATTCTTCTCCTGAGAGGGAAAACGAGTCAACCCGACAGTGCATTGCAGTGGCCGGGGGAACAGCCCTCGCATTGGAAAAATCCGTTCCGGGCAACGACTCGGGCTGGATCAGCTCTGATTTCCGAATGGCATACTCCCTCGCTCGGAAAAGCCTCGAATAGAGGAGGAAGGAATCGATCCAGGCTTTAGATGCGCTCCCGGTCTAGGAAAAGTCCATGGCCTGCACGTCGGGCTTCCTCGAGATGAATCTGAGAGGAGCATGGAAGGATATCGTCGTCGTGCTGAACACGAAACTCTGAGAATTCGAGACGATCTCGAGCGAAGGGAAAACCGGGTCAAGGACGAGCAAGGTCACGTCTACAGTTATTTTGTGTTGCTGTCCAGGATTAGGGGAAACGCACGAACCGGTGACCGGTCGGCCGGCTGACCGTTCAGCCGACGAGCCGGCGAGCCGTGCAATTTAGTGGGGTTATTCAGCTGCTTCATAACCGCTCTGGAAACTGTTCGTAGGTAATCTGGATTATCTCTCGTGAGCCAGAGCCGCTCCATATTGGAATGGTAATTCCTCGGATATTCATGGCTCGATCGTGGGTCCGACAGAGAGTTTCGACAGAATATTTCCAACTCTATGGATTCTCCAGAGATCCACTACTCACGACGCCGCCTGTCTCCTCTGTAGCTTTCCCCGGTTCCGGAAGAATGGATCACCCGTGCAGCATCCGTTTCGGCGAGCGTGACTCTCGTCCTTTCTACAAGCTTTCAAACTGAATTCCTGCGGAAGCGGTCTTCAGCGGGAGCCCCGTGCCCCGAATCGCAGTGCCGAGCCGCGCCGATCCATTTTCTTCTCTAAACTCTTTTCACCCTCTTTTGTTGCACTCCGAAAACGGGGAGTCATGGTCGAGCTCCGGCTACTCGTCGGGAATCATTAGTCATTGTCATTAGTAATTGTGAAGTCAGGAAAAGTTCACTTGGAGCATGAATGCCACAATCTAAACAGAGTTGCAGCAAACAACTGAGCCGCGGTCATCGTCAAATTAGGCCACTGATGAGGCAGACAGACGATTCGCTCTGAGAGCCGCGTCCCTCGCGCAACACGAACAGTCTCGCGCAACAAGGATAGTCCGCGCAGAAGCGTAGAGTGAACCGACACCACCAGTGGCCACACCAGCACTGTATCTAGTTTGGCCAGGCCAAGTTCCGTGATAGACGACGTAAACTCCGAGATCTCTGGGATGTGACCGGCCAACCGGAACAGGCACCTCCGTCGTCGCGGTCGTAGCGGCTCGCTGCGTCGTCCTGTACACTCTCGCAAAAATTGGTGGGAAATTATGATCGCTCCCTCTCTCTCTCTCCGCGACATATATCCCTCTTTTCCCGTCGGACTTTATAACATAATAATAATAATAATTGTTGAGCTGCCCAACTTGTCCTCGGGGCAGAGTCACAGAGAACCGCCGGTCGTGCTCCGGAGAGTTTCCTCTGGGAGCCGTTTCTGGACAAAGAACCTCAAAGTGATGAGACAAATACTCCCTCGTCCGGGAAGAGTTCTTCCCTCTCAGCTCGCAGCCGCGGGGAAAACGATTCAAAGGGGCGTTGAATCAAAGCGAGTTGCGGATTGACAATTCGTTCTGCTTCCCCTCTGCGGAAGAGCTGCTCGATGCTTTCCCCGTTAGTCTAGCAGATTACGTCCAGATTGCTCCGAATGGTCCGCTCTGTGAGATATGACGTTTCGCCGGAGCTGCCGTTGTAAAAACGGCTGAGTGTTGTGTCGTGCCCCGGGGAACAAGGCACAATAGAAAAAGTTTTTCGTTCTCTTTCCCGTGCCCTAAAAACGGGTTAAACAATCCGACTGGGAAACGTATCCCTTGCCATTGTGGGAAATGAGCTCCCGCACTTGCTCGGTCGACTCTGCGACTTGTTGTCGCATGTCGGCAGTGGAGGAAGCGAGAGCCGTCGCAGGGGGCGCCTGCATTCAAATGAAGAGATGCGGCCCTGCCCTAATGGAAGGCTGTTCGGTGTCCACAATCTTCCAGAGGCGACAGTCGAGAGCCCTAATGAGGCCAACTCGGCGGGGGTCGATTCATCTTGGCTCGGCCTCCCCGCGAAACCTCGACGAGTTCGTTCCGGGAGTTCGATTGAGGACTTGAATCCATTAGCGAGCGATCTATTTCCGCCAGCGCTGATCATCGATACGTAACTGCTCAAATAGACATTTATCCGGTCGCACACCACTTGACCGGATAATCATAGATGTACGCCGTCAATTATTCGAGCCAACGAACATGACACGTTTCTTCATCCAGCTTTCGGTGGGCGCAGATTTCCCACGAAGGCGCTTCCAACTGTGAGGAAAGCCCTAGCCCGTGCCGTATTCGGGAATAGCCGCTCAGGGACTGAGCGATCATTCGCCGTTTAGCCGAAGGCCATGCTTGGCTAGGCGCTGCTTATTCCTCGCCAAGGAGCCCGTCGGCGTACCCGGAGTCCAAGCCGGGTCCATTTAGACACAAAATGCAGACGAGGCTGCTCGTATGCCATCACACCTAAGAACAACCAGGAATCCGATCAGCTGCACGAGCATTCTTCCTCGCCCAGAGAATGCCAGACAGCCATCTGTGCATAAAGCCCTACGAAGGGGCTTCGCCGTCCGCAGCACAGGCGGTTCACGCTGTCGCATGCAAATTACATCCAAACGGGCGCATCGACCGACGATATCGATCCCGGCCCCCCCTCCGAGCGAATGAGCTATTCTAGATAATTGGAAAGCTCCGTGGAAGATTAGAGCTCTCGATAAGAACACGATGCAAGTACCCGGTCTTCTTTATAGCGGCTGTCGTCTCAACGAGGAGAACGAGGGTGCTCCATAGACACGAAGGCACCCCCAGAGCCAGGAAAAGAACATTGCCAAAGGAGTCTCTTCTCTCAGCGGTAGGTATCGTGAACCCATCGAGCCGAGAAGATCGGGCTGTGGGTCACCGGGAAGCAAAGGGCAATTAGAGCAACTTCGAGTCGGTGAGCGGAACGCGGAACCAGATGGGACCGTCAGACGCGAAAGAACAGCGACGGAATGAGGAGGGGCACACAATAGAAATTGCGGTCGTGTCAAGGCCGACTTGCCGCTGTCTCAACGTGAAACGAGAACAGAGAGTGGCCAAGCGTCGGAGACCGCCCGCCGAGAATATAGTACACAAAGACCGATCGGACTGCATTGGATATTCGTCGTGGCCGTGGTCGTCGACGACGTCGTGGACGACCGCGAGAGTCTGGGTGGCCGTCCCAGACGTGAATTCTAATATAACCCATTCGTTGGATGAAACGAGTTCGTTTCCTCTTTTTTCCGAGCGCGTCCTTCGTGCATTCGGGACGCATGATTGGACTCCGGATTGACGGATGTCCTCCCATGGTATCCGTAAGCCGCACAGGGAGTCTCCCGTATCCGGAATTTTTGATTGCCCGCCGCATCGATTCGGAGTCGCACGCACTCCACTTCCATGAACGTTGATGATGAGAGCGATGACGTCGTCATCGTCGTCCAAGAATGTCCGCATGACGCCTGGATTCAGTCGATCGATAACCAAACAAAGTTCTCTCTGTTTTTTCCGCAAGCATGTGAATATTCAAAGCGATTGCGTTGCGTTCCGATGAACATCATACTGACAGGCTGGATCGTTCTCCGCATTAAGAGCGAATATCGGAATTTTTCTCAGATCGGAATGCCGGACAAGAATTCTTTGTTCGTTGTGCAGCGTATCGCGAGAGCGCTAATTTCGGAGAGGTTCTGATTTTTCGTCAGAGCGGGTTCGAGCGCCCACGAGGAAATTTGCTCTAAGGAAAAGGCAAAGAGTGAACTTACCATCTCCTCGTCGACAGTTGCTGTAGCTGCCTGAGCCCACTTGGCGGGAAAGAATTTCCCGAACTGGACCACGATCGCCGTCCCGAGAAGGCTCTGTCCTTTCTTGCGGCCTTTGAAACGCAACTGTTCTCCCCCAGTGAGGGGAGAACTCAACGTCGGGGCGCACAACATTTTTCCAGCGGTCTATGGAAAAGCTGTTCACGAGACGGGAGGTCTAAGAACTTGTCTTCTTCTTTCTATTCTTGATTCTCAGAGAGTCAGGAATCCTTGGAGTGGCGCCGGAACACTCCTCGCCGTACTTTTATTCGAGTGCGGACCGTGGCAAGGAGGGCGCTGCGCTCGCTTGAGGAGAGGGTTTGATGGGGGAATGGTACGTTTAAATGGCAACGTACGATGCCTATACAGGACATCAGGATGCTTATCGAGAACGAGGAATGACGATGCCGTGCGGAAATGATTATGGTCAAGGGGCGAGAGAAGCACCCTACGCGAATTCAGGGGTCACGAAGTCGACGCAACACATTGACGCCGCGTCGGACGTACCTATGTATACAGAGTATTTCCGCTTCAGGAACCTTCCTTCGTTTATTCGAGCTTTCGGAACGTCTCCCTCAAATTTTAGATAATTTCTCTATTTCTCGTCGAGGAGCCACCATGCATCAAGCGGCGAGCCACCTGTGACCGAAAAGCCGATGATGGACCTCAGTCTCGCCAAGCCTCTCGCCTCAGGGACAGATACGTAATGGACAGGATCTACAACCGGAGAGGGAGGGGGTGCGCGGACAGTGCGGGCTTGGGGAACAAGGGCGATCGACATTACGGGCGACACTCTCGCCTGCTTATTTGCTACCACATTGCCTCGCAATTCTCTCTATGATTAACTTCTGATAACAGGCAATCTTCGGGCGTGTGTGGGCCACATTTCCCGATCAGAGTTCTTATTTATTCCTGCTTCTTGACGGATGATTTGACGCATTCTTGAACGATCGATGATTCGATCGGATTCGGTGAGAGCCTGCGTGAGCCCCATTGCCTTAATTTGATTGCGGAAGGTTCAGAGCTTACAGTCCGTTCAGCTCGACTGCGAGAAATCCACAGCGTGAACTTGCCTGCCATGGCGGCTCGCGCATAGAATCTGAACAAAGGGTGTGAGCATCAACACTCTCCGATGATTCCTCTGGGAACGGAAACTAGCGAGAGACGCTCTAGCTCCATGGCGATTTCCTGGCTTGAAGGGTGAAGTGTCAGTTCACTGGCAGCAGCGAAGCGGGAGTCGAACCTCCACCGAATCGGTTCCTCAAGCTGGCCAGTGATTGAACAGAGTTTCTTGCCGTGGGCTCGGTAAGTTGGCTCTCAGTCGTTTTTTCCCGCATCGGGGAGATTGAACTTTGGTCCGGGAGCCGCCGGAATCCTGCGACAAAATCGGAAACAGTTGAAAAGGAAGACTGATTGCCTGACCTTTTGTTATTGTTTCGTATTGAGTCGGGTCTCTCTCAGACCCTTGACACCGTGTTGGCGAGTTGTCGATTCCAGTCCCAATCTTGTCCTGTCAATAGCCAGTCTGGGGTCCTGTTTTTGCTGTTCGGCACACGGCCGGTCGACGTACTCTGTGGACGTTGGACGAGCCCACCGTTGGACCTTGATTATTCCCGACCTCCAAACGTGGATCTAATATTTATAAGTAGAGGGCGTGTTTATCTTCTTCGGCACCGAGACGTCGCAAGACCGCGACTTCTGTCCCTGATAGCTCTCGAATTAATCTCAAATTCCATTACTGCGCCGCCGTCCGAGGCGAACCCTCTATCGTTGTGGAAACTGAGAAAACATGAGCCGTTGTTTCTTTTGTTTTACTTTTGTTCCCAGGGGCGAGAATTATTGCGGGAAGAGCTGAGCGCTGCTGAATCCTCCTGATTTCGTGTCGAGCTTCGAACGAACAAACTTCTAGTCAGCATTACGATATTGCTCGTTCTTTTGCGCGAATTATTAACCGGGGTGACTCTTGGTCGGGTGCTCAGGCAGACTGGCTTGGATCTACCTGTATCATCGTCGCATCATAAGTCTCGGCATGGGGAGAAACACGACGTGTCATGATGGAGAAATCCGATTCTCATTTTTCTCGTTCTCTTCGATTCGAAAGCTCGAGGAGTCTTCAGTACATCGCGGCTTAGGGAAGATACCTGAATTCGCCTTCCACATCCGTCCCCGGGAGCAATGTGGCCAGACCACGGAAATGACAAGTGACACTAGGAGTTGTACATATTGAGGTAGCGATAGTGTCGATGGACAACTTATGACTGGAGTCTGACTACATGATATTGCGACCGGCGTGGCGTGGCCAGCATAAAGGCGATGAGACTCCAGATCCGAGGCGTCCGACAGTACGAAACCCGGACAATCCCGGAGAATTTCCTCATCACGCAGCTGCTCTGAAATGCATGCGCGCTCTCTTCACAGCTCAGAGTAATTCACAGAAGCCTCGCCGACGGTAATTTCAGAGGGTAGGTACTTGACTCGAAGCCTCTCGGTGGAATGACTCAGTGACTCGAGCGTGGCAGGAGTTAGTTGTGAAGACAGATGCACCAAGAGCCACAGGAACTTGGGCAGACTTCGCGTTTTATCCATTAGTCCAGTCGAAGGAGTCTTCCGCCGCCTTCGCCGCCACCGAGGCTACAGCGCTTGATGAGTCGAGAGCCTTTAGTTCAGTCGATTCAGCAGCTTATTGGATGCTTAGGAGTGCTCTCCCACGACCACTAACCTCCTCGCAGAAATCCTCCGGGCTGCTTTCCACCGCCGCAGCGTTTTTTTTTGTATCGCAATTCATCCACCACTAATGTCTCTGCCTCCACCGGCACTACAGAGTTTTGGTCTCAACATGAATAAAACCAGTGGAAAGCGCGAGAGATCCATGAGGAATACCATACCGCAGAAAAGCGGTAGCCAAGACTTTTATGGCAACAGCGCACGCCGCCTGCATTCCAGGTTCTTCAGGGTCTGTTCCACCGAAGCTTCGGCCAATGCCGGAGCTACTCGTTGCTCTGAACAGTTGGCAACACCATCCGTTGCATGGGACCGGGAATTCCGGAAACCACGGCGGCCTATTTTTCTTTTTCCCCCTCTACCTCCTGTTTCCTCTCTGCTGTCGCAGTTCTCGCCCACCGGTCGCAGTTTCTACGATTTCTATCCTTATGAACACAAAACGCCTTGGAAAATACGTGATCTACCGACGCCGACGCTCTCCCGCGCGAATTGCCGGAGCTTACCTGGTTCTCATGAACGGCCAGAACCCAGTCGGAAGGCAGGAACGAAAGAGCACACTCTCCATGTTATTTTGGGAAGTTTCCACGGGGGATTCAGAAGTCTCCCCGTTCGCGTGTTTTCTCGCGAGTTCGGTAATCTAAATCCCGGATAATGGCACGGGGAGCCCTGACTGTAACGAGAGCCGGAGCGTTAGGCAAGGCAGAAGAAACGCAGCAGCAGAGGGGAACTTACGACTTTTCCGGAACGGCAAATCGTCGGCGAATCCCGCGTACGGCTCGGGGAAGCGAAGCATACTTCTAGAGGAGACAGAGACGTGAATCGCCTGGAGGGATTCCGGCCCTCTTTTCCGGCTTCTTTGTCTTTTGTGAGAGGCTCTCTCGTTTTAGCTCCTCGTCCTGTTCTCTGACATCTCAGTCGTTCCTCGGATTAGACCCTTTCTATTTCGACAGGAATAGACGAGATCATTGTACGAGAATGTCGACGAAGATAGAGGAAGTCTCACAAAGGAATTTCCTGCTTCCTCAGTCTTCTTTGATGAATCGACGGACGGGCGGATGGATGCAAGTACAGGTGCTTCCGCCTGAGCCCATCGGACGGAACGAGAACGTCAAGGTGTCGCCCATGTCCTTGTCGGTGTTGTCATTGTCTTCAAATGTTTGATGACGAACGTTCCCTGACGTGAGCGGTGCCGAGGAAACTCCTGCCACTCACGGGAGAAAAGGAAGGAACCGTTTCCTTCCATCCGTCCTCGAGGCATCGCAATATTGTCCTTCTGGAACGCAACTTCGGATCAGCCACAAAAATATCCTCGAGAAGCTTCTCTGCCGGAATGGCCGATGCGGGATTCAGGCTCGCTGGGCGATCGTCTCCCGATAAGCGTTTGCTGCGGCAGGATCGGTCTCGGTATCGACTCGAACGACCTGATGCTTTCCCTCATTGCTCTGCAGCCATTCCGTATCACGCTCCTCGGTTTACGGGACTGACGGGATCTCTCGCTCTCAGAGTCTGTTTTATGCCACTGACCCAAGGGGTGAGGGATGTCCCGAATGCGATCGAAGGGAAAACATCGTCATCAAAGAAATATACTCCATGGTAATTGCATATCCCAGAGTACCTGAAGCCTTCTAGAATGCGGAAAGTCGGCAGGGAGGGAAGAAGCTGCGAATCTCAGCACGACTCTCCCAGAGCAGATTTTTGAGCGAAAAATAAGCTACGCCGGAAATGGGGAACGCAGCTCTCGCGAAGAGCAGAAACTCATCGAAATCTCGCTGTGGTTCATCTGAGTCCCCAATCATCGAGGAGCCCATTCGACCTCCTTGAATGAATTAACGGGAGCCCTCTTAGAAAATTCCGGCTGCTCTGGATCGGCGTTAGTTCGAGGCGAGAAAGTCGGTGTTTTCGAATTGAACCTGACAGTGTCATGGGCCTGATTCTTGTGGACCGACGAAATCCTATCGGAAGTGTAATCAGAACATTGACTACGGCACACTCTGTGTATAGGAGCTCCCGTTGACGTTTTCGTATGCGCATATTCAGCAGCAGCGGCAAACCATTCTCCGCAAGGAGAGTTCCTCGGAGGAAATCTTCCGAGGCTGATACCTGAGGCGTTCAACTCTGGCTCCGTGGTCCAGCCGGGAGAATGAATAAGGCTTTGCGGGAACCTCCCCGGAAGCATTGGGAAAACCGAGTCGGAGCCCCCTGAATGATACATGCGGTCTTGCGTTCAAGGTGAAGAAAGCAAAGCTCGGAGAGATCGCAGCTGATTTCCGAGTAAATAATGAATAATGATCAACGGATGAACATCTTTGTCGGTCCTCAGGTCTGAGCGAGAGCATCGGTCGAAACTCCTACTCGCATTCGTGAGTCCTCCATTGAGCCTCACAGACCCTGAGGAAAACCCCCGTCAAGTACGAGGATATACTACGGAGTCTGTGACCAAGGAAGCGGTCGATAGTTGGACAATGGATGGCTCGCTACTGGGAGACGTACGAAATCCTTCTAAACTACTCATTGAGCCGAATCCGGGATATGTATTGCTCAAGAGCGCTATTCTGAGGAAGCACTCGCGGGTAGGCTATGACCTATGACCGCTCTCCAGAGTCCAGAATATCTCCGCGACGTGACCGTGCGCTCAGCATACCCGCACGGCATGATAATGGCGTTCTAACGAGCGTCAAGCTTTTATCTATTCCAAGGTCTCAATCGAGGATGATGAGATCTCCTCACTGTATTTCTAGGTTTCCTCGTCAGCTCACTGCTGCTCCGTGGCTCCACCGGTTGCAGGAACTGGTACAGGGAGCGCTCGATGAGTTGCTCAAAATTCTTTCCTGTTTGGAAGTCTTCAGAAGTCTAGAGATAGTCTAGGTCTTATCGGGTAACTCTCCGGAAGGCAGCTGCGTCCCCTGAACAGCTCAACCAACATCCTGCCCTGACAGGCGTCTTCCCGATCCCCGACCGTCCTTGTCATGGCTGCTCCGATGCTTAACACTCCTTCGCCCCACAGGTCTTGTCTGCTCTCCTCATTGAAAGACTGCGCGCAATCGATCGGAAGCCTCCTTATGGCTGAGAAAATCTAGGCCGAGACATTTGTAGCCGCTCGATACGAAGCTGAGCCTGAATTACAAGAAAATGGAAATACTCAACAGTGAAGAGGATTCCGCTGTCAAGAAATTCTCGAGAAGTCGGCACCTTGTCGTACGCCGCTAGTCATCCCGCACTGATGAGGTTTCTGCTACGACCTATTGTCAAAAAGATCAGACCCAGGCGGAATGCTGCGGCGCCTCGATAGGGAGAGGATCTTGGCACTTCAATTATTATTCATTGAGCTTCCTTCTCCCTAATTTCCGTTGGCCGAAAAAGCACCGTCCTTTAATTCGGGTGACCTAACACTCTGCAGCGGCAGCAACCAGGGCTTGGCTCGGCCTACGATCGGGGAATCGAATGGAGACAGAAATACGGCGTACGCGCAATCGAAAGCTTTGAGAAGCATACGATTAAGGTAGCACCGATTGAGTGACTGAGAAGCCTTCGGGAAAACGGGAGGTGCAGGGAGTGAGGGTGGTGAGAGTGACCCCGAATCCAACGAGCCTCCAGGAGGGCTCGCCGGCGTGACTCTCCAACATCGGGTAACCTCGACGATATGAGACCCCCCCCCTCATTGTACCTGTACCGAGCGTTCGAGGGATGTGGTCCTCGGTTTTCATTCGCGAGAAAGAATATCAGCAGTGAGAATGTTATCTTTTTTCAACTAGCTGTCCCTTAGTGAAGCGGGATGCTAGCACCGTCGGTGCGAAGACGTCATGATTTTTTTTAAAAAATACTGAATTAATCGGTGTTTGCGCTATCAATAGAAAACGCCAGACAAAATATTTCTGATTGCTCTCCCGTTCTCCATGTGGGTGCTTTTTCTTCAGGGCGGATGTCAAGGCGATCCAAAGTTTTTTTAGCCAACCAAGATGCCGGAGCTACGGCCTCGACGGAGCCCGGCATTCTGACGCTTGAGCTGAAAAGAATTGGAATTCGAATGTGCATAGCTCGGAGGGACGAGGAGGAAGATCCGTCGTCACTGCGTCAGTCAACGGTCATCTTCTCAGGGGTCATCCCAGAAAGCCCGCAGACCTGTCCATCCAAGCGTCTCACAGAGAGACGCCAGAAAGGGGGCGCAATTCTGTGGCATCCCGCCGAATCGAGAAACCCTTTGTACGGCAGCAGAACTTCGACAGAACCCCTTTGAGAAAATATCTCGCCCAGCTGGTGAACGTCGATCCGACGCGACGTTGTCGACGAGCGCTCGTCGTGTGCTCGAGAACGAATCACTGGAACGTCTTGGAAGAAACATCTGTCAGTCTTAATTCTGAACCAACGTGTGTGTTCACCAATTCGAGCGGCTGTCTCAATCATATCACGCGCTTTCAGGCTCCCTCCTCACCGAAAGTGGCTATTTATCCGATATCGCTCCCATCGTCATGTCTTCCGAAGGCGCACTGTACTAAAACCACGATGCGGCTCTTCCCCTCATTGGAATATCCGAAGCCGAGACGAGCTACAATCGCGGATGTGCTCCATGGGATCCCCGTCAAGGACCCCTACCGATGGATGGAGGATCCGGACTCCGAGGAGACCCAGAAGTTCGTTCGTGAGGAGAACGCCGTCTCCGAACCGTTCCTCAGGGATTGTGAGAAGCGGCAGAGAATCAAGGAAACAATCAGTTCGGTGATGAACTTCGAGAAATTCTCCGCGCCCGTTAAATACGGCGATTACTATTACATCGAGAGAAACTCGGGACTACAGAACCAGAACGTCGTCTACCGGAAGAAAGCGGACGGGAGTGCCGACGAGGAAGTTTTTCTGGATCCGAACGGATTCTCAACGGATGGAACCATTTCCCTGTCCGGTACGTTCATATCGCACTCCGGAAAATATTTCGCTTACGCTGTTTCGGAGTCGGGATCCGACTGGAAATCAATCCGCATCAGAGACACTGCAACGAAAGTCGACCTGCCAGACAAAATCGAACGCTTCAGATTCTCGCTCGTCGCGTGGACCAAAGATGAAAACGGTTTCTTCTACGGACAGTACCCCGACCGGAAAGACGAGGAGGTGTCCGGCACCGATACCAAAGCCGCCTTGAACCAAAAAATCTTCTACCATCGCGTCGGCACATCGCAGAGCGATGATGTTCTGATCGCTGAGTTTCCCGATCACCCGAAATGGAGGTTCAGATTCGATATTTCCGACGGCGAGAAGTTCCTCGTCATTTCCGCCCACGAAGACACCCTGAACAACCGGGTATACATAGCGGATATTCCAACGAAGATAAATGCAAAGTTCAGTTTACGGACGTTCTACGGGAATTCCGATTGTGAAATGTCATTCTTAGCCAACGACGGCAGTGATACCTACTGGTATACGAACAAGGATCGACCGAATTTCGGAGTTGTCAAGATCAACATCGATCAGCCGGAAAAGTGGATCGATGTAATCGAAGAAGATCCTTCTAGGACCATGATCAAAGCTAGCGTCAGAGGACGAGACAAGATAGTTGCCCAGTACATCCAGGACGTTTCCAGCAAGATCGAGCTCTTCAATTTGAAAGGCGAACATTTGCAGCAGCTCCCTTTCGATTTCGGTTTCATCGAGGCGGCAGCTGGTGCTAGAAATTCTTCGGAAGTGTTCTTCAAGGTCCAGTCATTCAAAAATCCCAATATCGTCTACAAAAGTGATATATCTCTCGCTCCTCACGCCACGTTGCAGGAGCACGAACGGACCCGTCTCGGGATGGGGAAGTGGTCGACCGATGATCTGCAATACAAACAAGAGTTTTTCAAGAGCAAGGACGGCACCCGCATCCCGATGTACGTGATTCACCGAGCTAATCAGACCTTCGACGGATCCGCTCCCGGCTTCCTCTACGTGTACGGAGGTTTCGGGGCTCCCGTGACGCCCAAGTTCTCATTGCTCTACCTGATGCTGATTTACGCGTTTGGATTTGTGGTCAGCGTTGCCAACGTTCGAGGCGGTGGGGAATACGGGAAGCTCTGGCACGACGCCGGTCGTTTGTCCCATAAACAGAACACTCTGGACGACGTTCACGCGGCCGCCATGTACCTAGCTCATCAAAATTATACCTCGGCCGAGCGTTTGACTTTGCACGGTCGGTCCAATGGCGGTATGGTGACTTTAGCCAGTATCAATCAACGTCCGGAGTTATTTGGAGCCGCTATCGCGGGTGTGCCGGTCACCGATCTTTTCCGGTTCCACAAGTTCACCGTTGGATACGCGTGGACTGCGGATTTCGGCAACCCGGACAACGCTAGCGATTTCGCCTTCATTCGAAAAATTTCCCCACTTCATAACATTCCGACTTCGATAACTAACTATCCGGCTTTGCTGGTCAGAACAGCTGATCACGATGATCGGGTCGTGCCGTCACACTCGCTGAAATTCATCGCAGAATTACAGTACAGGCTGGCCGACAATAACACGAATCCTCTTCTGGCACTGATTGACACGAAGGCGGGTCACGGATCGGGGAAGCCCACCGGAAAGCGTATTGAAGACCTTGTCAACACCATGTGTTTCTTGTCTAGGACTCTCAGTCTCACGACGGATTTGTCGAGATTTTCTGCAGCTTGACCCATGCAGATGATGAGTCTCTTCCAAAAGATACAAGACGGATATTGATTTGTGATTCAAATGATAAAGTGTACGGAATAAATGATTCCTTCGTAAAAAAGAGCTGCGCTCCCGGTTCTTCCACTGATAGATTGCTGCGAACAATTATTATAGGCGGAAAGGAGCACCCGTCAGAGCAGCCAACAGGTCGCGCGTTGGAACCCCTCCCCTGGAACCTCTTAATTCCCGAACGGCCCTCGTAATGGTATCGCCAAGTGAGAGGCCGATCGACGGGAAGAACTGGGATAAAGCCTGATCCGTATCTTCGGTCGTATAACCGCGGAAAACGGCCTTCTGTCCCAAACCATCCAAATGAGAAGCTAATGTGGAACATAAAAGGAATCTTCCGACCTTGGATTGCCTCGCCATAAAATATCACTTCCCGACAGTGTGCCTCTCAAGAACGAAGGCGTCTAGCCTTCGAGGTCCTAGGTCACTCCATGAAGGTACTTCCCGGTTTTTCGCGCCTTAGGCCACACGAACGTGTGTGATAGATAGACCCTCCTCTTGGAGGGGCCGATCCTCCAGCGCAGATTCTCGAAACAATCCGTTTCATAGAATATCAGTGATACCTGTGGGAAAGTTACGCCAAAACAAGTCATCCGGATTCGAGGAGAAACCGCGAGATGTCGGCTCCCTGATGTCCATCAAGTCACGACTGGTAAGAGCATTTGTTTCCCTCTTTCACTATTCATTAGAATCACGTCCTCAACAAAAGCTGTATTATCGGAGGTCCCTCACTTTGGAGAAAAAGGAAACACAAGGCCTCTACGTAATTCTCGGACTTTATCCAACGGTGCACGTTTTCCGCAGCCACCTTCGAAACCCAATATGCGGTCTCGGCTCATCGGTCGAACGACATGTTTCGCCAGAAGAAATGCTCCGACGTGAATTCTTGGAGACGGGAAGCTTCGCGCCTTGTATAATAGGACGGGAGCGTTCCTTCGAGGGACGACTCTCACTTTCGCACAAATTCCAGTGGAACGGTGGGAAGGGTCTCAGATTGATCTCGATGACGTCACTGGTATACTTTTACTTTTCTCTGTGTCTGAGAAGTGACGGACGTGGCGAAACACCCCTGCAGGCGGTGGGGGTCGTCATTAATTGCCAACGGTGCACCTCAATCGGGCATTCTTTCGACACTTGAGTGAAATATGGTCGGGCAGGATCATGGATGCCAGGCACAGGGCTCATCGAGCCGCTTACTGGAGGAGCTGTCCAATCTCAGGTGGTTGCGGATGACAACATGAGGAATCATGGGTTATGATGAGATCCATGTCCCTCGTAATCAATCCCGGCCTTCCCATTTCCTGGAATGATGGGGAGGCCAGCCGGAAGGATCGAATCGGAGCTCATCAGGTGATCTAGAATGGGATTCATCGCATCCTGATTGGTGACGATTTTTCCAGGCCGAGAATAGATTGATTTGGATTCCGTTTCAATCGATCGGAGTTATTCCAATACATAGAAACCGGTTGAAACGAGCGGGGCAATATCGAGTCCATTCCGACGGCTGCACAGCGCTTCCGAGAGAAATCATCCCACAGCGAGGGAAAAATGAGCCGGCGCAGCTCAGTCTCACGCGAGGAGGTCGCAAATCATGAGTAACGAGCCACGCTGGTAAACAGAGATTCCCAAAAAGCACTTTCAGTGTCGCGGTGATGAGCAATCGCCCCGTCGACCTTGATGGTGAAGGATACGCTCCAAGCGGTCCCTTGGCCCATTTTCGCTTCTGACGTTTTCGGAAATTCAGCGGTCGAGCTAGTTCCAGAGCCTGAGGATAACTTATCAACTCCCAGACAACCGTTCAGTGTCCCGTTGATGATGAACTCATACACTCGCAGCAGATCGTCTGATATCTGACACCGACCGACCGAACGGTCGGAGGAACGCCCCGTAGTTCCGAGCGTGGAGGCATGACAAAAATTACAAAGAGTGAAGCAATCATTGGTCTGACGTTGGACCAATGTGCGTAGGTAGGTGCAATAAAGCGACGCCAGAAAGCACCCTGTTTCGTCTAGGAGCGAACCGACTGTTCCTCGATTACTTCCTAGTACACCTCGTCCACCATGAAGCTCGGTGTCGCATGCCGATCGCGGCGACAGCTCGAGAGGATGAATTCATCAAACTCAGTTTCCGCAGCCCCGCTTGTATTGTCTCGTGACCACGAGCTTCGCCGCGAGTCGAGGCCGTGATTGCCGGACGCAAATCGCGTTCCAAATATCCCGTGAGGCAAATATTCATTCTTTGAAGGGACCTGCCGCTAAGCAGACTCTCCAGGAGCCAACTACATATATGCAGCTCCCTCTCAGAGAGAGAGAGCACATAAGAAATCGACCGCAGTCGGCAATTAACAGAACTGACGTTGTAGCTGTGGGTCGGCGATTCGCGGAACACTCAATGGTCTGCCATATATTTTGAATGGGAAGGCCGTTCTGTGTGTCGTCGTTGGAATGTTACGTGTTTGGCATTTCGCGCGCTGTGTAGTTCTCCGTGGGACGTGGAACGCATGGAACACACCGTTTCAGAACCAAAATATCATGGAGCCATCCAAATTCCAAGGCTAGCAAATTGTGGACTCTGATTGAGTGGTAGGGGGAAGACTCTCATGACGAATACTACGACGCGCTATGGTGGAGTGGAGCTCGGCGAAGAGCCTCCAATTTTCTCCGAAAAAACGGAACAAGACGTACGCTTCTACGAACAAGTCTCGTGGGAGCTCTTATCGGAACACATCGGAATTCTGTCTCCTCCGAGTTATTCCGAGAGGAGTACCTATGCGCGATGACTCTTCTCTCTGAGAGTCGGGGATTCTGCCAACCGTCTCAGGAGCCTCGTAGATGGCGTGATCTCCGACCTGATCAACCTTCCTCCGGCAGAAACAAAATGAACCTCGGCGGCTTCCGTCGCAGAAAATTACAGGGATTCTATTCGCGTGACGTCTCGACTAGTAAGGGCTTGTCAGCCGAATCCGCAGTTCTGGAGGATGGTTCTGGGAAGCCGGCTGAAGCTTGTTGGACGAATGCAGATACAAAAGCGGATCGCTCGGAGATCCGCGGCATGAATTTAAGAAGTCTATCGACTGACTCAATTGCCACTTCTTTGAGCAGTCAGGCTCCGGACGACAATGAACTCCAGCTTGACCCTGTAGGCCTAAGAGGGAAACGTACAAGGCTATCGGCAATCGTGACCCGCTGCACAATGTATCCGATCTTTGTCGGAGTCGGTCGGCTGTGATCGGATTCGAGGTCTCAATTCTCCGTCTTGGTCCCATTGTGGCTCCCATCGACTATCTCGATTGAAAGAAGGACGCAGTCCAGTCGCATGCATACCGCGGGATGTCAATGACATCGACGAGTTGGCATTGGAGCGACCCGGGAAGTCGAGAAGAAGGAGCCTTTGTGATGTTGTGTGATCACGGACTTTCCTCGAACAGGGAGGACTCGCTCGAGAGAGAACTCCCTCCCGAGGGAAAGTTCCGGCAGATTATATGGGCCACGCTGAGCACGCCCATTGAGAGACATTTCTCCGCCTATCGGAGCTTCCCCGGAACGATGTGTGATCGTATCAGACGTCTCCACGAAGAAAAACTTCCCAAAGGTCAACTGACTGGCTTTGATTTTATCGTCAAACTTACTCCGGAATAGATTTTCGACGGCGAGTGTGGGTTTTTCAAATCATCGCTGGACGGCTTCCGTAGGGAGGAAGATATGGGGGACCGAAGAGCCCACGGGTACTAGGGTATCTACCACCCGTGTTTCGCAGACCGAAGTACATTTTACGTGACCAGGATCAAGTAGGACGGCTCGAGCTCTGAAGGTCGTCGCATTGTCTGTATAAGTTGCCAATCATCGCTTTAGGTCACGTCATATCGTCACCTTCATCGTCATCTTAATCTTTCGATCTGAATTACGCACTCCCAAAATATATTCAAAGATAAATGTTAGGGACGCTGTTTCACGTTTGTTTATTGAAGGTGGGGATTCCCCTGCGTTCTGAAAGGTCATTCAGCGAATACAACGCGCCTCGGAGAATCGATGAACCACCCGTGGTAGGTGAGACTTTGATTTTCGCAATTTTGCTCCCCCTCCAAAGGGAGAGGAGTGAAGTTTGCCATGGGGCCTCGATTCGAGCCTCTTGAACAACTCCGTTTGGTCCCGGAGAAAATAATTGAGCGATTGACGTCCGTCTGGGAACTTCAATCGGAGGAGGAATGTGTCGGTTGAGCGTTGAGGATAAAATTGAATTGAGTTGACCCGCGAAGCTCCGATCTTGATTCTTTTGGTTTCGAATAATTATCCGCTCTCCCGAGTCGGGGATGAACCCCGTAGGAAGGAACTATATATCGGTCGATGAGGAGACTTCTTCCGTCGACGTTCACAGGAGAGTCGTGGAGCTGGGAACATTCGTGGTAGATCTAGGTAGAACTGTGGTTGGTCGTGGACGGTCGGTCGTAGGTCGGGGCGGGCGTGTCGTAGGTATGGGACGCTCTGTCGTAGGCCTGGGGAAATCTGTCGTCGGTCTCGGAAGATCCGTCGTAGGTCTGGGAAGATCCGTCGTAGGTCTGGGAAGATCCGTCGTAGGTCTGGGGAGATCCGTCGTAGGTCTGGGACGATCGGTAGTAGGTCTGGGACGGTCAGTCGTAGGTGTGGGTCGGTCAGTCGTAGGTCTTGGGGGTATAGTCGTAGGCCTGGGACGGTCAGTCGTAGGTCTTGGGGGGATAGTCGTAGGTCTGGGACGGTCAGTTGTAGGTCTGGGAAGATCTGTCGTAGGTCTTGGACGGTCAGTCGTAGGTGTGGGTCGGTCGGTCGTAGGTGTGGGTCGGTCAGTCGTGGGTCTAGGGAGATCCGTTGTAGGTCTGGGCAGATCTGTTGTAGGTCTGGGAGAATTGGTGGTTGTTATTGGGAGCCTGGTGGTGGAAGCCGGAATCTCTGTGGTTGTTCGAAAAGTCCCCGTTGTCTCATCGCTTTCTGAAGAGGACGACCAGGAAGTCGTAGATCGTACGGTTGTCAAGTCGTCGATTGAAGATTCGGAGCTGCTGCTTTCTGTTGTAGAAGCGGCGCAGACGCACTCCTCGAATTGTCCCACGAGACCGCTCATGTTGGCCCTTCGCAGAATTTTTTTTTTGTTGAGCTTCGAAATCAAGTCACTCCGAATGTTCCTGATGGTTTCGCAAGCGCTTTCGGTGATCGGTCTTTCGGAAGACTCTGAACTCGATGACGTTGAGGATGATGACGATGAGGACGACGATTCACTCTTCCCCTCGTAAGCACGGAGCACCTTGCAGACCGCTCTGTTGACCCTTCGAGCGGATTTCTTGCCTATTCCGCTGTCTTCAATCGCTCTTTGCAGACATTCTTCACTTCCCGGTAGACCCGACAGACAGGACTCCTTGGGCTTGGCATCAGCGAGGGCCAATAGGACCACCAAACTGGTCATAACCAAAACGAACTTCATATTGACCATTCAACTGTCTCAACTGAGCATTCGCTTTATAGTACTTCTCGCTCGCACTCTGTGATTGACGTTGAGGCCACCGTCGCCACGGGCAGGCTGGTGCGAGAGGGGCAACCTTGAGTCAGCTGACCGGCGTCATACAACAATAGGATTTCTGGTCAAGCTGACAGGGTTGCGAACCTTTGGGCTCCAATCGGGGAGTCGCCTCATATACTTTGATATGCTTCCGAACAGTCGGATTCCTATCCGCCTTTATTAGCTTGGATCGGTTCCTCACGGCAGTCAGTCGGAATACGGAATCCGGTGAATGTTCGAGCCGACGGGTATTTTGAAGACGGTCGAAACATTTGCATTGCTTATACCACAGGATGTCCAGGTGATTGGAGACTCTTGGCAAATGGGAAATTCGGGATGCACGTTGAGTCCGCGATGGTAAAGTTCGCCGTCTCGATGACCTGCGCCGTGCTGAGATTATCTGAGGAAATGAAAGCAATGCTGCGTATGGCTTGAAGAGACTGACCAGGGGGACCTCGTAGAGGCCGACCATCAAGGAACCGTGATAGTTGAGGTTCATTGTGAGCCGAAGCGACAGAAGAACATTTTAGAAGTACAGGAGAAAATCAGAACGCGAATTTCGCTCCAGCGCTCAATACATTCGAGTACAAGTGCCGGTCTCCTTTTGTTCGTTACAGCCTTTGTTCGAATCTACGAATGCGAGCTATTGGGATGAAAGGCTCCGATCCGAATCGAACAAAAGATCCCCCGAATCTCTCTAGCCCACGGAAAGACATCACAGAAACCTCGGGGAAGACGATCGAGGCTCTCAGATCTGGCCCTCGATGATCGATAGGAGTCTTGGGGAGAGTTCGCAGATGCGTGCACCTTGTGCTTGTGTTTTCGAGGCCTCCCCGAGCCAGTCGGCTGTTGCGGTCGCATTGATTGCAGGGAACACTTCATGATCGACTGAGGTCCGTGCGTAGTTTTTTTACTCCCGAAACGCTCGAAGTATCGAATGGAGATGTTGATCTCTGATAGATCCTACAAAGTAGTACTACTGAGGCTCTTCGAGTCCCGGATCACCTCCTTCTTCTCGCTGGGGAAGCTTTCTCTCCACAGCTGGACTTCCTCCCGCGCAGGATCCCATTTACGGCTCCTCGATGGGAAAAGTCGCTGTTTTGTAGCCGTTTACAAACCGGCGTGAGTGACTGTCACTCGAACACTGTGGAACACATGTGCGACCGGCTCCTTCCGTGATCAAAAAAGCTAGGCTTGCACACTCTGACAGGCAGAGATGCTCCGCATTTGGAACAGAATTGATACCTCGAGATGGATCCGGGGACACTATGAAAAGATTCTCTCATCTGCAATTGGACTTTTGCGAGGTCAGCAAAATTAATGGATAACGTGATCTGGATTCTCCGTCGTCCTGTCAGCGCCCCAAGAGGGTTCCAGGAGTAAATGAATACAAGGAGCGGAAGGTCCCGCATTATTCGGAGAGTCTTACGTAAGACGGAGGTTCTGGCTCTAAGTGCTTCAGAGCTCCCGAGGAGCTGCTCCGCTACCGTTTACCAGAGCACGCCGAATGAATTCACCTGTGATCTTCCGTGTGTTGTCACTCGTGGTGAAGGCGAGCCGCAACCCCTCCGTGATCGATCCTGACGGCAATGGTAAGGATTGTCGAAAGAATCGAGCAGCGATCGGTCATTGACAAGAATCAAGGCAAACATCACGAACATCTGCGGTGTACTCCGGCTAAATACAGGCGGATCTAACTCGAGGTTTTTCCGGCTTGCGAGCAGGAGCTTCGCGACCTCCCCCCAATGCAACCTCTTGACTTACCAGGATCGGCGACAACGACGGCGTTAGGGTGCGACCGGGAGATTCGCTTGGATGGAGTCTCGGCGTGGCAGCGAAGACGCAATTTTGGTGCAGCAGAGATTGGTGTGGTCGGCGTCGGCTGGGACGTGTATAGCACAACTGGGATGACGCGCCAAAAATCGATATCTTATTCGTTCGTGACGACGGCGTCTGCTACGAGTGGAAGGGCCAGAAGTGGCGGGACCTCAACTCTGAGTCACCTATCACCTCGGAGAGAGGCAGGGGCCGCGGTTGCCAGGAACCAATTCAGGAGCAAGGACCTCATATGGCACCCAGAGAAAGCTCCCGGCGCTTTGTGCAAACTTGACCAAATCGGGGAATATGTGCTCATTTGCCTCAGAGGATCTCCAAGAGGCATACGCTCAGCGGGTATGACGCAGTGTTGCAAAAGGTCATGATGATCGTGATTGAATGCTGACAGGCACACCTGGCCACGGATGAGGTTAGGGATTAAAAGTGCTGATGAGGGTCATATTGTCGAAAATCCGCGTGACGCACGAGTTTGCGCGAGGCGTCACTCACGTTCGCATTCCTCTACTTCATTTTTTACCTTGTCCTTCATCCCCTGTGAGTGATAGAAAACGTCTCAATTTTTTTCCGGTAGGAATACGCACAGAAGCGTCGCCCGTCTCCTTCCATCCGTCGATTTCGTTCCACGGCTTACCGGAGTCCTCCGACTCGGGAGAGGGTCCTTACGAATCTTCAAAATGACATCCACGCTCTCCATTGCGGACGAAAAAGTAGACTTCTCCGATAAGCTCATCGATCCGCAAGTCTAGGACACCTTTAGAGGTGGATTGAGGCGAGAGAATGAATGTGTTCGGAGATGGTACAAAGAATCGTCACGCTCGACCGCTCAACAATTCCCGCCGAAGACGGGACTTACCCCACGGTACTCGTTGGGGTAGTCGACCCGATCTGTGGCATGCCTCGAGTATGCTCAAGATTCTGGTATGTTTTCTAGGGATCATAGCAGAATGTAAGGTTCAATGAACAGCAGTTCAACACAGCCTGAACTTCCGTTCATTCATTTCTACGAGACGGATATGCCTCCTATATGAGGAAATGAGCATAAAATTCCTTCCTCGCTCGGAGGAATCCTGCTAAGGGAGGACAAAGCCGCGAACAGACACCTTCCTAACAGTAT